>NC_057717.1:53442510-53503252 GCF_004010195.1 Chiloscyllium plagiosum
CCTCTACTTAGTTTAAATGTAGCGGTGTTGCAGTAGAAAACCTGCCTGCCAGAATGCTGGTCCTTAACCTGTTAAGGTGCAAACGTCTCTCTTGCAGAATTTATGCTCACCACAAAATATACCCCAATGATCCAAGAACTTAAATCCTTGCTTCCTGCACCAGTTCCCTCACCACACGTTCAAGGCCATTATTTCTCTGTTTCTGGCCACAACAGCCCGAGGAACTGGAAGCAAACCAGAGATAACCACCTTGGATGTCCTGCTTTTCAGCCTTCTTCCCAGTTTCCGAAATCCTGCTGTAGTACATTCCTCCTCTTCTTCCCGACATCATTTGTACCGACATGTACCCCCACCTCTGGCTCTTCACCCTCGTCCAAGAGGATTTCCTGCACTCTGTCCGCATTGTCTTTCACCCTGGCCCCAGGAAGGCAACACACGATCCTTAAATCCCGTCTGCTGCCACAAAAACCCCGGTCAGTTCCTCTCACGATGGAATCCCCTATTACCACGGCTCTGTGCGATGTCCGACTCTTCCGCTCTGCCTCTGCGCCAAGTTTTGATTGACAGACCTTGCCGCCTTGCAAACTGGCAGTGTCATCGGTCTCCACTATTTACAAAAGCTTCAACTTGTTCCTGACAGGTACTTCTCCCGGGGTCTCTTGCACCTGTCTCCTCTCTGCCTTCCTCATCGTTCGGGGGATTGGAAGATGCTATCTGAGGATCTTTGGGGAATTTCTGCATTGTGTCTAGTAGATAGTATACACTTCAGCGACTGAGCGACAGTGGTGGAGGAAGTGAATGCTTGTGGATGTGATGCCAATCAAATGGACTATTTTGTCCTGGATGGTGTCAAGTTTCTTTAATGTTGTTGGGGCTGCACTCATTCAGGCAGTGGGAGAACTCCATCTCATTTCTTACTTGTGCCTTTCAGATGATCGACAGGCTTTGAGAAGTTAGGAGGTAAGTTACTCGCACAGTATTCCGAGCCCCTGATCTGTTCTTATATTTATGTGGCGAGTCCAGTTTTGTTTCTGGTCAATGATAACCCCCAGGATATTGATAGTGGGGAACTTAGTGATGATAATGCTGCTGAATACCAAGTTGTTATATTGTTTCTTTTGGTGATGGTCATTGTCTGGCATCTGTGTGGTGCGAATGTTACTTGCTTCTTATCAGCCCAAGCCTGGTGAGGGTCCGGATCTTGTTGCATTTGGGCACGGACTACTTCCATATCTGAGCATTTGCGAATGGTGCTGAACGTTGTGCAGTCATTGTCGAATATTCCCACTTCTGACCTTATGATGGGACGGTCATTGATGAAGCAGCTGAAGATGCTTGGATCTAGGATTCTTCCGGAGAGTCACAGAAGATGTTACCTAGTATGGTGATGAAATGTCTGATAATGAACCTTCCAGCTCAGCGAGCAAATCAACATCCACATTATCCCGAGGGACTACTGCAGAAATGTTCTGGAACTGAGATGACTGACCTCCAACAACAATGACAATCTTCCTATCTGTAAGGTATGACAACAATAATGGTGTGTTTGCCCGCAATACACTTTTGCTCGAGTTCCATGATGCCACATTTGAAAGAGCGTAGCCTTGATGTCAAGGGCTGGATTTCAGCTCCTTTTTCTATGTTTGAACCAAGGCTGTAATGAGGTCAGCAGCTGAATGTACCTGATGGAACCCAAACTGCGTGCCACTGAGCAGGTTATTGCTGAGCAGTTGCTGCTTGATAGCACTGTTGATGTCCCCTTCCATCACTTTACTGACAATGGGGAGTAGACTGATGACGTGGTATTTGGCCGGGTTGTCTTTGTTCTGCTTTTTATGTACAGAACACACTTGAGCAGTTTTTACCCATTGTCGGTTTGTAATCGTACTGCAACAGCTTGGGCTAGGGGAGCGGGAGGTTCTGGAGCACAAGTCTTCAGGACTATTGTCAACAAGTTATCAGGGCCCATAGCCTTTGCAGAATCCAGTGCCTTCAATCGTGTCTTGATATCAGCCAATCAAAGTTGCTGAAGTCTGCTGTCTGTAATGATGGGGACCACGGGAGGAGGCCGAAATGGATCATCCATTCAAAACGTCTGACTGAAGAATTCTATGAAAGCTTCAGCCTTATTGTTTGTACTGATGTGCTGGGCTCTTACTTCATTGATGATGTGGATATTTGTGGAGCCT
The DNA here is from genome assembly GCF_004010195.1 of Chiloscyllium plagiosum. Classification (NCBI taxonomy): domain Eukaryota; kingdom Metazoa; phylum Chordata; class Chondrichthyes; order Orectolobiformes; family Hemiscylliidae; genus Chiloscyllium; species Chiloscyllium plagiosum. The sequence goes on from NC_057717.1 coordinate 53,444,700, forward strand.
CCTACTCTGGTGAGTTGTTAAATCGTCCACCACCATCCACGATCAGATTGGCAGGACTGCAGAGCTTACATCTGATGTGTTGGTTCTGTGTTCGCTTAGCTCTGCCTGTGCCTTGCTTTTTATGCTATTTGGCATTAAAGTAGTTCTATTTGGAAGCTTCAGCAAATTAACATTTTATGTTTCTGTATGCCTGGTTCTGCTCCTGGCATGCCCTTCTGCACTATCTATTGAACCAAGGTTAATCTTCTTGCTTGATGGCAATGGTTGAGTGGGGGATATGCTCGGTATATGAAGTTACAGGTTACAGGGACTCCCAGAGCATCTATCGCCCGACTCTATCGCACTGAGCTGCCTCCTGTGCCGGATCGGTCCTGCCTTTGGGACAGGACATATCCAGGGATGGTGATGGTGCTGTCTGGGTTTTATCTGTAAGGTAAAATTCCGTGAGTATGCCTATGGCAAGCTGTTGCTTGACTTGTCTGTAAAACAATTGTCCCAATTTTGGCACGAACAGTCATTGTTAGTAAGGAGGACTTTGCAGATTCGACAATGATGTTTCTAAAGTTCACTTTTCCGGTATCCAGGTCAATACATCCGTTTTCATTTCTTTGAGATTTTGTAGCACATCTGCCTTGCTCGCTAAACCATTTCAGAGGGCGACTGAGAGTCAATCACATTGCTTTGAGTCTGGAGTCAACGGTCGGCCAGTCCAGATGAGGAATGGAAAATTCCTTCATTGAAGGACATCAGTGACCCAGATGGATTTTTCTGACAATCGGCAACGATTTTATTCTCATCGGTAGATTCTTAATTCCTGGGATATTTTTAAATTATTGAATTGAATTTTCACCATCTGCAGTGGCGGGATTCGTACCTCGGTCCACAGAACAGGAGCTGATTTTCTGGATTGATAATCTCGCGGTAATATCGTGAAGCTTACTTGGAACCATATGTTGGACACAACTGCTATTCATTGTGTTGCCCTGTTATTCTTTCATTGTTATGTTATTGTGGAACCTCATCCTTCAGCAAATCCTGATTGAAATGCACTGTGATGAAGGTCATCCCGACTGCTCGAATTTCATTCAGTCTGTTTTGTTTGAACAGAAATTTCAAGGCAGCTGCAGATCGGAGAAGAACAGTAAGAGATAATCGTTAATTGTGCACTGTACCTGTCACCAGGCCGGCGAGTTCGTCCAGGGACCGAAAGTATTTATTATGGGTCAGAGAACCGCAGAATTATTATAGCACAAATGGAGGTCAGTCAGCCCATCGTGGGATCACATGGTCTCCAACTGCACAATTGGAGATAGAGAGAATATGTGGAGATAGATTGTGTGAGAGAGAAATAAACAGAGAGAAAGAAAGTGAAGAGAGATAAACTAAGAGAGAATAGAAAGGGGAGCGACTAACTGAGAGAGGGATGAAGAGGCGTTAGATGAGGGTGAGGTTAAATTGTTCAGAAGACAGCATGAAGGTGGATAGATATGGACAGACAGAATTCAGAAGTTTCATTTAGAAATTCCACTGGACTGCAAACCCTTTGTCTTGGTGTCATACACTGTGAGCAGTGTGCTGATACTGACTGTCATCCCAGATCAATCATTTCCAATAATGTCACAGAGCTAGGTTACTGACAGCTAACAAAATCCATTCGGTAAATAGATTAGTACCATGGAGAAGGTGGATTTTTAAAAATACACTATGCCAAGAACAGCAGGAAATGATAACTCCCACTGTATGAGAGACTGGTCCAGAGAATCTGTCAGGTGGATCGCTGACTGTCGTGGAAATTTAACTGACTGGACTCAGATGCTAGTAAGAGCAAAGGAAAAGCTTTATTTGTAACCACTGCAGGGAACCATTACACTTGGCAAACACACCTTGTGTAAGGGCACTGGACATAATTAACGTATTCCTTTTATGCTCTTCTTATCACACGCTCAAGGACAAGGGCTTGGAAACATTCGAGTTCTTATTTTCTCACTCCCTTGCCGTGGACAGAACTGTCTTTATGTTTTCCTTAGCTTTTTTCTGCTGAATTCGACTGCTCGCCAGGCCAGCTTGAATGTATACAAAGTTCAGCAAAGACAAGCTGTCTCTTCGAATGCAGAATTCAGCAAAGTGTTTGCAACGTTCAGAAAAGTTTTAGAATTAGCATAGCATTCTCTTTCAGGTTTCACAGAAATTGTTAAGTTTGTTTCTTTTCTATTACACTGACAGAGGGGAAATCAGGATATCAGCTGTGGATCAAATAATGATTGATAAATATCACACACCACTTCCATAATTTTGTAATCCACATTTCAATTTATATAGCTCCATACCAGAAGTGCGTTTTAACAACCTTATCTCTTTGTAGTTTGCATATTTTGGTTTGTACAGAAAATCATTTATTTCGCTGTATTTTGTATTACATAAATGCATTTCGTTAATATTGCCTCTGCTAATTCCTCATTGTAGATATACACTTTAATCTGTTCTTCTTATGAGTTATAAAGAGGAACGTTCCAACGCTAGTGATCGGGGAACATCACTGTCCCTCCACCCAGACTGAACAGTCATGTCCCCGAGTCCTCTCAACTTCGCTATTTTCCCCAATGGCATAACCACAATGTAAATGAAGTCCAGTTAATGATACTTCACAACAGTTCCTTAGCATCGATAACATCAACATCATGACCCACACCTGTCCTCTCTGATTCTGGAATGACAATCTGAATTGTCATGATTTGGAGATGCCGGTGATGGACTGGGGTGTACAAAGTTAAAAATCACACAACGTCAAGTTATAGTTGGTTTAATTGGAAGCACACTAGCTTTCGGAGCAACACTCCTTCATCAGGGTGACAGTGGAGGGCTCGATCGTAACACAGAATTTGTAGCAAAAATTTACAGTGTGATGTAACTGAAATTATACGTTGAAAAAATGATTGTCTGTTAAGCCTGTCATCTGTTAGAATACAGTGATAGTTTCAATTCATTCCTGTGTAAATCACAAAAGCTTTCTCGGGTTAGCTGTTAACAATGGTGATAGCTAGACAGTATGTTGAAGATGTTAGCCCCTGTGTTCTTCGTTTATGACCTGATGTGTAGACTGATTCTAGTCTAAAAAGTGATGTAACAGAGTTTTACATAAATTCATGCAGTTTTTGAGCTAAGTACAATGTACCTCTGCTAGTACAAATTCACCCCACAAAATATATGTGTGCATGTGGGTCTATGTCTGTGCGTGTGTCTGTCTGTCTGTCTGGGGTGCGGGTTGTGAGTGTGAGAAAGTGTGTGTGTGTGTGTGTGTGTAGTGAGTGCAGAGTGTCTCAAGTCTATGAGAGGGTGCATGTGTGAGTGTGGGAGTGTGTGTTTTTATAAGGGTGTTTGTGGGTGTCTCTGTGCGCGTCTGTGTGTACCTGTGTCTGTGTGTATGTGTAGGAATATAAGTGTGCGTGCGTGTAGTGCAATGGTGATCACCTGTAATGTGACATGAACCCAAAGTCCCGGTTGAGGCCCACACTATGGGTACCGAACTTAGTTATCAGCTTCTGCTCTGCCACTTTTCTCTGCTGCCTGTCCCGAAGTCTACCTTGGAGGATGGTCACCCGAAGGTCCGAGGCTGAATGTCCTGGACCACTGAAGTGTTCCCCAACTGGGAGGGAACCCTCCTGTCTGTTGATTGTTGTGCGCTGCCCATTCATCCGTTATCGTAGCCTTTGCTCGGTTTCCCCAATGTACCATGTCTCCGGGCATCCTTGCCTGCAACGGAAAGGATAGAAAACGATGGCTGAGTCACATGAATACCTGCCATGTACAAGGTGGGAGGTATTCCCACGCGTAATAGTGGTACCAATGTCCACAATCCGACACGTCTTGCGTCGTTCACCGTGACAGGGATGTATGGAGTTGTCCTGAGAGCCGGGCAGTTTGCGACGAACAATGAACTGTTTGAGGTTTGGCGGTTGTTTAAAGGCAAGTAGTGGAGGTGTGGGGAAGTCCTTGGTGAGGTGCTCATCCTCATTGATAATGTGTTGCAGGTCACGAAGAACATGGCGTAATTTTTCAGCTCCTGGGAAGTATTGAACAATGAAGGGTAACCTGTCAGTTGCAGCACGTGTCTGTTTCCTGAGGAGGTCATTACTGTTCCTTGCTGTGGCACGTCAGAACTGGCGGTCGATGAGTTGAGTACCGTACTCCGTTCTTGTGAGGGCATCCTTGAGTACTTCCAGGCGTCTGTCACGTTCAGAGTCCTTCAGAATTCCCTACGCGCCCTCAAGGATGCCCTCACAAGAACGGGATATGATGCGGAACTCATCGACCGCCAGTTCCGACGTGCCACAGCAAGTCACAAGTCACACCCATAAACGCCCTCCCACACTCACACATGCACCCCCTCACAGAATTGAGACACTCTGCATTCACTACACACACACACACACTTTCTCACACTCACAACACCCATCCCAGAGAGACAGACACACACAGACAAACAAAGACCCACATGTACACATATATATTGTGGGGTGAATTTGTACTTGCAGAGGTGCATTGTACTTAGCTCAAAAACTGCATGAATTTATGTAAAACTGTGTTACATCACTTTTTAGATTAGAATCAGTCTAAACATCAGGTCACAGACAGAGAACACAGGGAGCTAACATCTTCAACATACTGTCTAGCTATCACCATTGTTAACAGCTAACCCGAGAATGCAACTTTTAAAAAAGGTTTTGTGATTTACAATGAAAGGAGTGAAACTATCACTGTATTCTAACAGATGACCGGCTTAACAGACAATCAATTTTTCAATGTATAATTTCAGTTACATCACACTAAATGTTGCTACAAATTCTGTGTTACGATCGAGTCCTCCACTATCACCTGATGAAGGAATGTTGCTCCGAAAGCTAGTGTGCTTCCAATTAAACCTGTTGGACAAAAACCTGGTGTTATGTGATTTTTAAACCTGAACTGTATTTGTCATATGCAACATATCCATGCCGTTTGTTTGTTATAAAACCACATTGTCTCAGGCACATTTTGCCATCAGATCATGGATGAAAGACGTTCTCTCAATGTTTTACTATTATTGCAATGACTGGTCAATAGTTACAGGATTTGTTTGAGCACGGAGGCATGTTAATGTTATGTTAAACCTGTGGCATTGTTTCCATATCCAAGGCAGACTGAATGATTACACACAATCAATCTTCCATCTTCAACATTCCTTCCTTCAGTCACACTCACATATCACACCCAGAATGCATGAATGTTCAAAGTTATTTTGAATTTAAATTAAATAGTATTGAATTGAAAGGGATTAACTGGGCTGTTTATTCAGCGATTGTGATTATGTCAGTGTCCATGGATCCTATGTGTCCCCATAGAGTTTCTCCTTTCTAGGAATAAGGGAATGCTTTCAGTATTTTATCCCATCATATGAGCAGGAGCATCACTCACACCAGTAACAGGGATCGGCAGCTTCAGAGAGAGGGTGAGGAGAGATCAGAAACTGATAGCATTAGACTGGAATATTCTAACAATGGACAGGAGTTGATCCGTGGGTCTTTATTGGCTTTCCCAGCCTTGGATATCATTAGCATCCCGGATTGAAGTTGTACTGCTGGTTATTCAAGCTGGTTAATATCCTATCCTTGCCATAGTTGGTGTTACTGGTAAGTCACTCGAGATGTCTAGTGAAACGGTCTGAACTGAATTGATGATCATGAGATGTAAATTTTGGGAAGGTGCAAGTGAACGTTTTCATTTCCAGTCAAAGACTCCATTCCTTAGAAATTATAACTAGCAAATTACTCAATACAAGTTGCTCATCAATATGCGAGGATGAAATAGGCAGTTCTCAACCTCTTTGAGTCATTTCCTCCTGCACAGTTCATATCTCCATATCTTCCCGAATCACTAACGCTTTCCAGTACAACCATTGTGACATCAAGTCTCCTCCTCAGCCTCAGTGCAACTCCGAAATAAAGTAACATTTGTGCCTTTGTTAATTCCGGATACAGCTGTTTCAAGTCCCTTCTTACCACGAGTCTATTGCAAAATAATTGCACTTGAGATGTTTAACTTGTTCTCTGCACAGAATCTGAAAGATGGGAAGACAGTGTATGGTGGTGACATCATTGGTTCATAATCTAGAGCCACAGAATAAAATTCTTTTGACATAGGCTTGCCTCATGCCCATTAGAGAACGAAATGGGGCATCCTTCCCTGGTCAGGTCTCTGTGTGACTGCAAACCCACAGCACTGTGTTTTACTCTTTTCAGTCCTGTGGACAAGCTGAACTAGTCACTCAGTTCAAGATTGGCATAACATTCTGGCCTGACCAGGTCTGCATACATCCCGTAAGGGCAGGTCAAAAGGAAAGATAACTCCCTTCTTCTGCCTGTATCCCATACTCCTGCAGCTGATTTCCATGCAGGTAGGTAGCCATTCACTGTTTTTGATGTATTCTTTGTGATTGAGTCTCTCTCCGAGAGTGATGTCCACCTCGATAGGCAGCTCTGGTGCTGGCTTTATTGATGCTAACCTACAGATGCAAGGATGTTTTAAATTCCACATCAGTGGTAGTGCATTGTAAACGAATGGTTTCCTGTGTCACATGAAGGAAATGGAGCCAGCTAAGTAAGGGAATGGAATTATTGTGATCAACTCTGAGAGCGTTGTTTAAGCAGTGTTTGAGGTATTGTGGACAGATTTTATCTCCTTTATAAGGAGTGATCTCCTTACCACAGAGAGAATAAGCAGAAGTTCCACCGAATTAATCCCTGGGACGCTGGCACCTTGAGGAATGAGTAAAGATTGATCTGTAGTGCTATGAGATAGTAAGAGGTGATTGCATTGAACATTGAGGGGGTTGGACAATCACTCCTTATGTTCTAAACAGACAATGAGAAGGTGATAAACAGACAATGAGAAGGTGAAACAACATGACTGTTGTTTCACTCAGGATGCATGATTCTGGGTAGTTTAAGTGCCTGGAGGACGTTATGCCTACCCACCCCAACCTCCACTCCCCACGGCGATTGAGAGAGATAGAGAAGTCTGGGTTTTGAATAAACTTTCCCACATTAATACAGTGCAGTTGGTGTGTGATCCTGCACTGAATATCATGTTATCCACCATCCAGACAGCAGCCACAATACCTTCATTCTAAAACAGTTAACTATTCCCACCAGCTACTGACCTTCATGAAGAACAGGAATCCATCTTCTCAGAGATGCAAGGTGTCTTCTTGAGGTTTAAACCATAAGACATAGGAGCAGAAATTAGGCCAGTTTGCCCATCGAATCTACTCCACCATTTAATCATCGCTGATAAGTTTCTCAAACCCATTCTCCGACCTTCTCCCCATAACCCTTCATCCCCTGGATAATCAAAAACTATTTATCTCCATCTCAAATATACTCAATGACCTGGCCCCACAGCCTTCTCTGGCAACAAATTTCAAAGTCTCCTTATAAACGTTCCAAAAGGTGTTCGCTTTAAGCTAAGGTTGTGTCCTTGGGTCCTAGTCTCTCCTACCAATGGAAACATCTTATGAACATCCACTCTCTTCAGGTCATTCAGTATTCTGTATGTTTCAATGACCTTTCCTCTCTTCCTTCTAAACTTCATCAAGTATAGACACAAAGACTCAAACATTCTTCATGCAATAAACTTTTCACTCCTATGACCATTCCCGTGAAAATCTTCTGAACACGCTCCAGGGACAGTACATCCTTCCTGAGATATGGGGTCAACAGTGCGCGCAACACTCCAAATGTAGTCTGACCAAAGCCGTATACAGCCTGTTCTTACATTGAATTTTTCTCGTAGTAAATGCCATCAATAACAAATGCAATTGCCTTCCTAACGATTGCCTCAACCTGCAAGCTTACCTTAAGAGAACCCTGCACTAGAACTCCCAAGTGCCTTTGCACTTCAGATTTCTGAATTTTCTCCCCATTTAGAAAATAGGCCATGCCTCTATTCTTCGTGCTGAAGAGCATGACCTCACACTTTGCGACGTTAGAATGCATTTGCCAACCCCTTTACCTGGCCAATTCCTTCTTCAGCCTCTCTGCCTCCTCTGTAGGACCAGTCCATCTGCCTATCTTTGTATCGTCTGCAAACTTAGCCAGACTGCCCTCAGTTCCATCAACTAGATTGTTAATGTAACAAGTAAAATGTTACGATTCCAAAGCGAGTCTTGTGGAACACCTCTGGCTGCTATCCTGTGAAGGACCATTTTATCCCCACTCTCTGTTTTCTGTCAGACAGACAAGCTTCTGTTCATGCCTCTACCTTGCCTCTAAGACCACGGAGGAGAAGGTGAGGACTGCAGATGCTGGAGATCAGAGCTGAAAATGTGTTGCTGGAAAAGCAGCACATCCTGAAGAAATCCTGAAGAAGGGCTTATGCCCGAAACGTCGATTCTCCTGGTCCTTGGATGCTGCCTGACCTGCTCCGCTTTTCCAGCAACACATTTTCATCTCTAACACCACGGACCCTTATCATAATCAATAATCTCCGGTGTGACACCTTGTCAAAGGACTTTTTGGCGTCCAAGTGGATAACATCCATTGGCTATATTTGATCGAGCCTGCTCATTTATTCTTCAAAGATTTCCAACAAATTTGTCTGGCATGACCTTACCTTGATGGAACCATACTGACTTTGCCCTAGTTTACCAAACAATTCCAAGTACTCAGAAATCTCATCCTTCACAATGGATTCCAGGGTCTTACCCACGACAGAGTTTAAGATATTCATTGCGGTTTCAAAGTCTTTTTTCCCCTTAATCCCTGGGTAAAAATAGATGTCACGTTTGTGAGTTTCCAATACTCTGGGACCGTTCCTTTCTCGATCGATTCCTGAAAAATCACCACCATCGCCCCCACTAACTCTTCAGCTATCTCCCTTATAACACAGGGATTTAATCCCTCTGGTTCAGGCCATTTAACCAACTTTAGGCCGTTCAGCTTTTTCCTAGCATGTTCTCCATGGTGATGGCTACCATACTCAGCTCGAGCCCCTAACTCTCCTGAATCGTTGAGATATTATTCGTGTCTTCCACCATGAAACTGATGCAAAGCATTTATTTAGTTCCTCGGCCATTTTCTTGATTCCCAGCACTGTCTCTCCAGTGACATTTTCCAGCAATCCAATGCCCACTTTTGCCTCTCTTTTGTACTTTATATATCGAAAGAAACTCTTACAGGCTTCCTTTATATTAGTGGCTAGCTTACCCCCATATTTAATAATCCCCCTCCTTGTTTTACTTTGTTTGTCCTCTGTTTTGTCTACGTAATTTTCCCAACCCTCTGGTTTCCCATTGCACTTTGCCACATTATATCCTTTCTCTTTTGCTTTTATGCTATACCTGACTTCCCTCATCAGTCATGGTCACCTCATTCTCCATGTATCATGCCTCTTTTTACTTGGGGTAAATCTCTGCTGCGTCCTGAATTACTCCCAAATCCCCTACCATTGCTGCTCCACCGTCTTTCCTGCTGGGCTCTTCTCCCAGTCAATTCTATCCAGCTCCTCTCTCATGCCTCTGTAATTGCCTTTATTCAGCTTTAATACCATTACCTCTAATTCTAACTTCTCCATCTGAAATTGCAGAGTAATCTCAACCATATTATGATCACTGCCTCCCATGAGTTCCTTCACCTTAAGATCCTTCGTCTAGTCTGCCTACACCAGCTGCTCCAAAAAGCCATCTCATAGACATTCCACAAATTCCTTTTCTTGCAAACCACCATCAAGCTGAATTCACAGCCCACCTCCGTAATGAAATCCAATATGATCACTGATCACTGTAACTTTGTCTTTCCTACACACCTTTCTACCTCCTGGTACATCTTGCACCCCAGCTCCTGACTACTGTTTGGAAGCCTGAACAGAACTCCAACTACTTTTTTTAACCTTTTTGATTTCTCCGTTCTACCGACGCAGATTCTACACCATTTGACCGTACTTCATTTCTTATTATTGATATAATTTTATTTCTTACTAATAAGACAACCCTATCCCCTCTGTCCACCTGCCTATCTATTTGATAGGATGCATATCCTTGAATATTCAGCTCCCAATCCTGATCGCCTTGCAGCGAAGTCTCCGTGATGGCGACCTTCCAATTTGTGTATGAGTCACAAGCTAATTTACCTTAATCCTTTTACTGCATGCATTGCGATATAACAATTCAGCCCTGTATTAACCATCCCTCTTCTCATTGTCATTTTTTCTCCTGTGTGTATGAATTTTGATTGCTAACACTTTCCATACTCTCTGCGTCTGTGTTGGAGATTTGAATAAGTTAGAGTCATAGAGTCATAGAGATGTACAGCATGGAAACAGACCCTTCGGTCTAACCTGTCTATGCCGACCACATATCCCAACCCAATATAGTCCCACCTGCCAGCACCCGGCCCATGTCGCTCCAAACCGTTCCTATTCATATAACCATCCAAATGCCTCTTAAATGTTGCATTTGTACCAGCCTCCCCCACATCCACTGGCAGCTCATTCCATACATGTACCACCATCTCTGTGTAAAACAGTTGCCCCTGAGGTCTCTTTTACATCTTTCCCCTCTCACCCTAAAAGTATGCCCTCTCGTTCTGGACTCCCCGACCCCAGGAAAACGACTTTGTCTATTTGTCCTATCCATCTTCCTCATAATTTTGTAAACCTCTATAAGGTCACCTCTCAGCCTCCGACACTCCAGGGAAACAGCCCCAACCTGTTCAGCCTCTCCCTATAGTTTAAATCCTCCAACCCTTTTCTGAACCCTTTCAAGTCTCACGACATCTTTCCGATAGGAAGGAGACCAGAATTGCACGCAATATTCCAACAGTGGCCTAACCAATGACCTCTACGGTCGCAACATGACCTCCCAACTCCTGAACTCAATAATCTGACCAATAAAGGAAAGCATACCAAACGCCTTTATCTTGGGTTCTGCGCTCTTACCACCTTCTTTAATTCGGGTTTTCTAATTTTCCCTATAACTCCATTGAGCTTAAAGTCCAGTCTACAGCCCTAGGTATGCGATTTGTTAGGACTCTGATTCCAAGAAGGTTCAGATGAAGACCGTCCGATCGGAACAGTGCCCTCCTTCCCCAGTCATGGTGTCAATGTTCCATGATACAAACCCATTTCTCCCACACCAAACTTTGAGCCACGCATTTTCCTGCTGACCCTGTGCTAATTAGCTCATGGCTCAGGCCGTAATCCAGGGATTATTTCCTTTTTGAATCTGTTGTCTAATTTAGCTCCGAGCTCTTCATATCCCTTATCAGAACCTGTGCCCTAGTTTTATCTCTGTCGTTGGTATCGACACAGACCATGACTATTGGATCTTTACCCTCCCCCTCCAAGTTCCTCTGCAGCCCAGATGAGATATCCCTTACCCAAACACCAGTAGGTAACGCATCTTTCCGGACTCTCAATCCCGGTCACAGAGAATAGTGTCTATGCCGCCAACTATACTGTCCCCAATTACGATAACATTTATCTTCTCCTGCCCCTCTATGAAAGCTGCCCTCAACTTGGTGCTTTGGCCAATCAGCTCATCCTGCCTGCAGTCCCCATCCCATCCACACAGGGAACAAGACTCTTGGAGCTGTTAGACACGGACAGTGGCTGAGGCTCCTGCAACTGTGGGCAGCACGGTGGCACAGTGGTTAGCACTGCTGCCTCACAGCGCCAGAGACCCGGGTTCAATTCCCGCCTCACGTTCTCCCCGTGTCTGCGTGGGTTTTCTCCGGGTGCTCCGGTTTCCTCCCGCAATCCAAAGATGTGCAGGTCAGGTGAAATTGCCCGTAGTGTTAAGGTAAGGGGTAAATGTACCTCCCAGATCCCTCTGTCTGCCTCACGCATAGCCAAACCCTACGCTTTCTAACCACTGGCTGAATTGCGAGGCATCAGGGAGGGGGAGAGTTCCCTGGATGCCGTGATTCAGGAGACAATTACACTCCTTAGATCAAGCCATGCTGACTCAGCCGTATTTTACCATGCATCTCCAAGTACTCTGCAACCTCTTGCTAGCAATGCACTCTAAATACCTAATAACGACCGATGCCAGGCTAAAGTGCCCTTTGATTTCCTGTATGTTAACTTTCTTCTTTCTTAAAAAGAGATTTTACATTATCCATTTTCCAGTTCTCTGGGACTCTGTCTGATGATAGTTATTTCTGAACAGTCATGGCCAATGGTTTCACAATCTCCTCCGCTAATTTTTTCAGAACTTTGGTTGTTATCCTTCCAGCCTGTGTGATTTATCCATTTTCAAACATTGTAGCTTCCCCAGTACCTCCTCCTCAGCGCCGATCACTACACCCATCCCTCACCCTTGACTTGCTTGAAGTTCTGGAATGTTCCTAGTGTCTACCATTGTGAGGATTGATGGAAAGTACCGATTCAGTTCAGTCTCCAATACTTTGTTCTCCATGTCTCTGCAGCCTGTCTCAATTTCTGGTTGTCCAATGTTCACTCTCCCCTTTTATATATCTTAACAAAACTCCTGCAATCTACTTTTCTAAAGCGAGCTAGCTTACATGTTTCGTGTTCATCAATTTATTGCTTCTTAAATTGTCCTCTGCTGCTGCATAAAGGCTTCCCAATCTTAAACAGGCTGAGTGAGAGCATTCCAGTTAACTGACTGTCGAAAATAAAATAATGTAACTATACTAATCCTATTGTCCATCACTGGATAGTGCGGTGACACAGCACTGCTGCCTCACAGTGCTAGGGACTCGGTTCAATTCCAATCTCTGGACCCTGTCTTTGTGGAGATTTTATAAACTCCCCGCATTGGGAGAATTAACTACTTTCTCTCTCCACCGTATGTTACTGTGTTTGTTTCAGGTTTCTGCCATCTACGGTATATTTCCTTGTGTTTGATTGGGAATTGCTGCAAATATGACGGGTTTATTGTTAAAGCGCCACTGGTGCTCGGGCTCCCCGAGTGCTTAGGGATCTTGTCCAGCTACTTATGTGAGTGCATGTCCCTGATTTCTGACTCCGTCTCTCTCAATCCCTGAGTCCATCCGTCACTGCATGCAGCCTTTCATCGAGCCACGCCGGGATTCCCCACACCCCATCGCCTGGCACTGGATGCTCCCTACGCAGGAAGTGCAAAAAGACACTGGGCACTTTCTGACCCACTAGGGATGCGGAGTAAAGACCGTGCCATTAAAAGGAACAGAACAGCTAAAATGCAATTGAACAGCAAAGCAGAATAAAAAGGCTGAATGGCACCCATCTATTCGGACATTTTCTAGTCTTTTGGACTAACTTCCCTTTATTCTCCTCTGTCTACAAACAGATGCCCCGTATGTATACCTTGTCACACAGGTTTGGTGGAGGTGATAGATATCAGATCCTATGGTCATTACGACTGGATCGCTGGGCTCCACTTTCCTGGTTAATTAGATCACACTTAAGATTTTATTGTCAAGTCTATCCATTTCAAAGTAAAGATCTTGCCGGAGTTGTGCTGAAAGGATATTTGAATGTTGGAGAGACTAGATCATGTCACGTGACAGTGAGGTGAGGAATAGGGAGGCAGTACAGTTAAAAACATGGCCAAACATAGTAAGGTAGGCAGCACTTCCAATATCTGTATCCTTGGGATTCCCGGGTCGGTAGGATATACACAACAAGGACGGGATGCATCTGAACTGGCGGCAATCTCCGATATGTGAGTCATTGTGATTCCTCGGTCAGTATGAAATACAGAAGAAGGACGGGATTGACGTGAACTGGCAACAATCTCCTGGCAGGCAGGTTTGCTATTGTCACTCAGGAGGGTTTAAACTAGTGTGGCGGTGGGGGGAAGGGGTGGGGTGGAGCCAGAGCAGTACGTCCACAAGTACAGTGACTGAAGAACAGTTGGAGTCTAATCCCAGTACAGCTAAGACCAACAACCAACTGGCAGATGGGAGTGAACACAATGGGACTGTCAGTCTGAAGTGTGCTTATTTTAATGTGAGCAGTGTGACAGGCAAGACAGATGAGCTTGGCGCTTGAATGAGTATATATAACTATGATATAAATATTACAGAGATTTGGTTGAGAGAGGGATCAGAAAACAGTCAATCTAATGGGTCCAGAGAGAGTTGAAGAATGTGCAGTGAGAGGCTGGAGGCGGTTGTTTGAAGCAAAATAATTATCCAGCAGTTTGTTGGAATTGGACAGAGTGTGATGCAATGTACAGATTGAAGGAACAAGGGAGGAAACCGAAATTGTCTGTTTACAATATTTTCTGCTTTACTGACAGTCTTTTGTAATCTCTTGTTACTAGAGAATAGACGTGGAGAATTTACAGAAGGGAAACTCAAACCAAATATCAGGTCAGGGTCTGATGGAGTTTGGCTGAAGTGTATTTATTTCAATGCAAGAATTATTATGGGTAAGGCCGATGAACTGTGAGCCCGAATCCGTACATGGGACTTTGATGTTGCGGCTTTACAGAGACTTGGTTGAGAGAGGGAAAGGACTGACCGTTCAACTTTCCAGGGTTTAATTGATTTTGGCGAGACAGAGAGGAAGGCAAAAGAGGTGGACGAGTTGTTTTACTGATCAGGGAGAATGCTACATCTGCACTTGAATAGGACATACAGGAGGGATCATCCACTGCAGCAATATGGGTAAAGCTCAAAACTAAGATGGATGCAAGCATTGCGTTACTACAACCCCTCCAACAGCCACGGAGGGATTGAGGAACAGATTTGTACGTCGATTAAGGAGAGGTGTATTAAAAACAGAGTGGTCGTAGTGAATGACTTTAACATCCCCAATAATGACTAGGAGTCCATTGAAGCAAGAGGCTTAGACGGGGCACAATTTGTTAACTGTCTCAGTATGTGGACAGTCCAACGAGAGGAAGAGCCATACTGGACCTCGTATTGGCTAATGAGCCTGGCCAGGTGACTGACCTCTCAGTGGGACATAATTTTACAAAGAGTGATCACAGCTCCTTCAGATGTAAAATAGCTACGAAAATGGATAAGTCAGGACCTTTTGTGAAGCTACTGAATTGGCGGAAGGCAAATTATGTCAGTATCAGGCAGAGCGAGGACGTGTCAATTGGGAGAGCTGCTATCAGGCAAATCCAATTTTGTACGTGGGAACTGCTTGTTAAATCCTGACAGCAAAATCATCTGGTGAACGTTCTCCCGACTGCTCGAATTTCAAATTATTTTGTTTGAATAGATATTTCAAGGCCGCTGCATCAGGCAACAGAAGAGATAAAGGATGATTCTGCACTGTGTCCTTCGTAGGACCAGCTTGTCTCTCCAGGCACCTGAAGGCTTTATTGTGGGTCAGAGAGCTTCAGAATTAATAGAGCACTGAACAAGGCAATTCAGCCCATTGTACAACGACGAGCTCTCCAACATCATAATTTCAAATCAGAGAGAACTGTGTGTGTGTGTGTGTGTGTGTCAGCAGGTCTGGGCAGCATCGATGGAGAGAGAGAGAGAGAGAGAGAGACAGAAATTAACAGAGAAAAAGGAATTGAAGAGAGATAAAAGAAATGGAGAGAAAAGGAGCGACAGAGTGAGTGAGAGCAAGGGGTGGCAGACGAGTGTGAAGTTAAATCAGAAGCCAGCATGAGGAAAAATAGACAGAAATTTTATTTAGAAACTTCCACAGACTGCAAGCCCTTTGTCTGGTGCCGTACTTTTGAGCACTATGCTGTCATCCCAGATCATTTATCACCAATAATTTCACAGAGCAGGGTCGTTGACGGCTGAACAAGGTCCAAAATAACAATAGATTGGTTCCAGTGAGAAGGTGAATTAATTTAAATTTTCTGGGCCAACAGGATCTTGAAGTCCCTCCAGACACTGTGTGAGCGACAGGGCGATACAATATCAGCGAGGGGGATCACTGACTGGGGGGGGGGGGGAAATCAGCATCTCAGCTGTGGGTCAAATAATGACCGATAAAGCTTGAACACCTCGACGGTGGTTTTGTAATTCACCTTTCAATTCATATAGCTCCACATTGTAAGTGCATTTTAACAGACTTGTCTCTTTGTAGTTTTCATGTTTTGGTCTGTACAGAAAAGCTTGTTTCTTGTCCCTGTTTTTTGTGTTGAATAAACACATTTTATTACTGAGGAAGAAAGGACCTGTTTCGATGGGACAGTCTTCACCTGAACCGTGCTGGGACCAGAGTCCGAGTGAATCCTAACTAAGGCTGTAGACAGAGCTCTGAACTGATTAGGAGTATGTGCGTGTGCGGGTTGGGGGTTCCGTTATAGGGTTTATTTAGAAAAGAGGAGGTAAGAGTAAAGAGCTCAGAGAGGTTATTAAAATCTCCAGCACAGACGCAAGTAGGACAGAGTGTATGGAAAGTGTAAGCAATCAAACTTCAATCACACTGGACAAACAAATGATAATGAGAAGAGGGGCCGTTAATACAATATTGAAGAGTGTATGTCTGAAAGGATGCAGTATAAGGAATAGGGTAAATGAGCTTGTGGCATGGAATGAAATTGGGAGGTATGACGTGAAGGGCATCACAGAGAAATGGCTACAAGGGGATCAGGATATTCAAGGACATATATCCAATCGAAAAGGTGGCAGAGGGAGTGGGTTTACATTATTAATAAGAAATGAAATTAAATCAATAGTAAGAAAGGAAGTCAGGTCAGATGGCGTAGAATCTACGTGGGTAGAATTGAGGAACCATAAAGGTAAGACAACCACAGTTGGAGACTTGAACAGGCCTCCAAAGAGGAGTCAGGAGCTGGGGGACAAGATACACCAGGAGATAGAAAAGATCTGTAGGAAAGGCAAAGTTACAATGATCATGGGGGATTTGAATATGCAAGCAGAATGGGAAACCAGGTTGGTAATAGATCGCAAGAAAAGGAATTGGAGAAATGTCTACTGGATGGCCTTTTGGAACGTCATGTAGTGGAGCCCACTCGGGAAAGGATGACACGGAATTTAATGACGTAGGTTAGATAAAGGAGGTAAAGGTGAAGGAAAACTTCATAAGCAGTGATCAGAACATAGTTGAATTTATTCTGCAATTTGAGAGAGAAGATAGAATCAGAGTTAACAGTATTTCAGCTGAATAAAGGCAACTGGAGAGGCTTAAGGTTGATGCTGAATAGAATTGACCAGAACAGAGGTCTAGCAGGAAAGACAGCGAAACAGCAATGGCAGGAGATTCCAAGATAAATTCATGAGACCCTGCAAAGATTCATGCTTAATAATAGAGGTATGGCTTAGGGAGGATGAGGCAACCAGGGCTGACAAGGGAAGTCAGGGATTGCATATAAGCAAAAGAGCAAGGAGAGTGAAGGGCAGTGGGAAACTGGAGAATTGGGGCCAACAGAAGGCAAGAAAAAATAAATAACGAGGGAGAAGATAACATATGGAGGTAAGCTAACCAGTAATATAAAGGAAACTGAAAGAGGTTCTTTAGATATATAAAGTGCAAAAGAGAGGTAAAAGTGAATACGGACCACTGGAAAATGATGCTGGGGAGACAGTAGTGGGAAACAAAGAAATGGCTGAGGAACTTTTCATCAGTCATCACTGTGGAAGGCACGAGTAATTTCCCAAGAATTGAAGAGAGTGAGAGGGCAGTCCTAAATACGGTGGCCATCACCAAGAATAACATGTTAGGAAATGAAATGGCCTAAATGTGGATAACTCACCTGGACCAGATGGACTACACCCCAGTCTTGTAAGGGAGATAGCTGAAGAGTTAGTGCAAGCGTAAGTGGTAATCTTTTAGGAATGACTAAAATCAGGAAATAGCCAAGTGGCTGTATAATTGGCTAATATGATACCCTGTTTAATAAGGGAGTTAGGCAGAAGATGAAAAATTGCAGACTTGTTAGCCTAACCTTGGTTGTGGAGAAAGTGAGGACTGCAGATGCTGGAGATCGGAGCTGAAAATGTGTTGCTGGAAAGCACAGCAGGTCAGGCAGCATCTCAGGAGCAGGAGAATCGACGTTTCGGGCATAAGCCCTTCTTCAGGAAACCTTGGTTGTGGGTAACATCATGGAACCCATCGTGACGAATGCGATTTCTGAATACTTGGAGGTCTTTGGTAAAATAAGACAGAGTCAGCATGGTTTCGTCACGGGGAGGTCATGCCTGACAAACCGGCTAGAATACTTTGAAGGAGTAATGAGCAGATTAGATCAAGGAGAACCAATAGATGTTATCCATCTGCACCTCAATAATCCTTTGACAAGTTGGCATGCATGAGGCTATTGAGAAAGATATGGGACCATAGTGTTAGAGGCAAGGTATAAGTTTACTGTCTGACAGAAAGCAGAGAGTGGGGATAAAAGGGTTCTTCTCAGGATAGCAGCCAGGGACAAGTGGTGTTCCACAAGACTGAGTGTTGGGACCACAACTTTTCACTTTGTGCATTCGTTATCTATATGAAGGAACTGAGGGCATTCTGGCTAAGCTTTCAAACAGTGCAAAGATAGATAGAGGGACAGGTAGTATTAAATAGGTGGTTCGGCTGAAGAGTTAGTGCAAGCGTAAGTGGTAAGTGCTCTAGTGCATCTCCTCAACTTCCCACAAGTCCACCCTTGAATGCCACCCTTCCAACTACAACAAGTTAGAACCTCTCTGGTGCTCGCCTTCCATCCCACCAACCTCAGGATACAACGCATCATCCTCCGTCATTTCTGCCACCAACAGTCAGACCCCACCTCCAGAGATATACTTCCCTCCCCACCGCTATCATCAAACTGCTGAGACCATTCCTTCACAAACTCCCTTGTTAGGTCCACGCGGCACCACCAAGCCACCTTCCACTCCAGCACCTTCCCTTGCCATTGCAAGAAGTATGAAAACTATGCCAACATCTCTCTCCTCACCTTCACCCAATGCGCCAAAGAATCCTTCCACATCAGGCAGTGAACATTCTGTGCATCCAAACACCTCATTTGTCTGTCCATTGCTCCTGGTCTCCACTACATTGGCGAGACAGGACGTCAATTTGCAGAACGGTTCAGGGAACACTCTCTGACATACAAACCTAACAACCCCACTGCTCTGTGGCTGAATACTTCAACTCTCCCTCCCACTCCGCCAAGACCCTGCAAATGTTTGGCCTCCGCCACTGCCAAATTCTAGCCAACCGAAGTCTGAAGGAAAACGCCTTGGGACCGTCCAAATACACGGTATCAAGGACAATTTCACCAGTTTGCTCATCTCCCTCCCTCCACCTTATCCCAGATCAAACCCACCAACTCAGAACCGCCCCCTTGAACTGTCCTACCTGTCCATCTTCCTTCCCATCTATCCACTCCACCTTCCACTCTGACCTATCACTATCACCACCCACCTTCATCTAGCTGTGGTCGTCCAAGCTACCTTCCTCCTAGCCCCAG
The DNA here is from genome assembly GCF_004010195.1 of Chiloscyllium plagiosum. Lineage (NCBI taxonomy): Eukaryota > Metazoa > Chordata > Chondrichthyes > Orectolobiformes > Hemiscylliidae > Chiloscyllium > Chiloscyllium plagiosum. The sequence goes on from NC_057717.1 coordinate 53,464,078, forward strand.
CCAATCCCATTTATCTCTCTGCCCCCTTCCGCCCACTCCACATTCCTGATGAAGGCTTTATGCCTGAAACATCGAATCTCGTGCTCCTCGGATGCTGCCTGACAGGCTGTGCTTTTCTATGAACCCACTTTTTGACGCTGATCTCCAGCACTGCGGTCCTCATTTCCACCTGCTGAAGGAGTTTCACAGGTTTGGAGAGTGAGCAAAGAAGTGGCAGATGGAGTACAATGTGCGAATGTGTGGGAAAACATGTTTCCAGGATGAATAGAGGCATGGACTATTGTCTAAATAGCAAGCAAATTCAGAAACCTGAAGTGCAAAAAGACAAGGGAGTTCTAGTCCAGGAGTCTTGAAAGGTAAACTTGCAGGTTGTCAGTAGTTAGGAAGGCAAATACAATGATGGCATTTATTTCAAGAAGGCTTAAATATAAAAGCAGGGATGTACTTCTAAGGCTCTACAAGGCTTTGGTTATGCCACATTTCGATTATTGTGCACAGCTTTGGGTCCCATATCTCACGAAGGATGTACTGGTCCTGGAGCGTTCTCAGACGAGATTCAAGAGAATGGTGCCTGGAATGAAAAGCTTGAGGTATGAAGAATATTTGAGGGCTCTGGGTCTGTATTTGATAGAGTTCATAAAGATGTTTGGAGGTAAGGCCATAAGACCATAAGACATAGGAGTGGAAGTAAGGCCATTCGGCCCATCGAGTCCACACCACCATTCAATCATGGCTGATGGGCATTTCAAATCCACTTACCCGCATTCTCTCCATAGCCCTTAATTCCTTGTGACATTAGAATTTACCAATCTCTGCCTTGAAGACATTTAGCGTCCCGGACTCCACTGCACTCTGCGGCAATGAATTTCACAGACCCACCACTCTCTGGCTGAAGAAATGTCTCCGCATTTCTGTTCTGAATTTACCCCCTCTAATTCTAAGGCTGTGTCCACGGGTCCTAGTCTCCTCGCCTAACGGAAACAATTTCCTAGCGTCCACCCTCTTCAAGCCATGTATTATCTTGTAAATTTCTATTAGATCTCCCCTTAATCTCCTAAACTCCAATGAATGCAATTCCAGGATCCTCAGCCGTTCCTAATATGTTAGACCTGCCATTCCAGGGATTGTCCGTATGAATCTCCGCTGGACACGCTCCAGTGCCAGCATGTCCTGCCTGAGGTGTGGGGACCAAAACTGGACACAGTACACCAAATGGGGCCTAACCAGAGCTTTATAAAGTCTCAGTAGCACAACGGTGCTTTTTAATTCCAACCCTCTTGAGGTAAATTGAAACTTACAGGATACTAAATGATCTGGGACAGAGTGGATTTTTGGAAGATATATCCAATGGCAGGAGAGACCAGTAACCGAGGGACAGAGTAAAGTGAAGACCTTTTCAAACAAAGATAAGGAGAAACATCTTCAGCCAAAGAGCGTGAATCTATGGAATTCACTGCCACAGAGGGCTGTGGAGTTCAAGTCATTGATTATATTTAAGAGTGAACAGATATGTTCTTGACGGTAAAGTGGATCAAGTGTTATAGGTAGAAAGCGGGAGAATTGGGTTGAGAAACGTAACAGCCATCATTGAATGGCGGAGCAGGCTCATGGGCTGAATGGCCAAATATCTGCTCCAATGTCTTCTGGACATATGGTTAATATTGTATCTCCTCATTCCTGATTGGAATTGTATCCTGGAATTTGATATTTAAATGATTTATAAAGAGTAATATTTCGATACTGATGACTGCGAAATATCATGTTCCGTCCCTCCAGTCTCAGCAGCCCCAATATCATAATCACACTGCAATTGAAATCCAATGATTGGTACTTAATCACAGTTGATTGACGTCAATAACATTAACAGCATGACCTCACCTGCCCTCTCTGACCCTCGATTAACCATCTGGATTGTGTGTTCCGTCATATTTTCTGTTAACATATCCATGCCATTTGTCTGTTATCACTCATGTTATAGTAAGCACACTTTCTTGTCAGAATTTGGACTAGAAAAGTTCTATCCATATTTTACTGTCATTATAATCACTGATCAGTAGGTACAGATTGTATTTTTGCATTTATAAACGGAGGAACTTGTTTATGTTCTGACAATCCTTTGTCATTACTCCCATATCCAGAGCAGATTGAATGATGACACGCATTCAATCTGCCATCTCCAATTTACCTTCCCTCAGTCACCGCATATATTTCACGCCAAATGTGTAAATTTTAAACATTCTTTTGAATTTTAATAAAACAATATTGAATTGAAAGGGGTTAACTGGAGCTATTTGTTCAGTGATTGTGATTAATGTCAATCTCGTGGATCCTAATTATCACAATGGAGAGTTTCCATTGTTGAATGATAAATGGACTCTGTTCAATGTATTATCCCATAGTGTGAATAGGAGCATCACTGACAGCACTAACAGACATCAGCTGCTCGAGAGAGAGGGGGAGGAGAGATCAGAATCTGAGAACATTAGACTGGAATTTTACAGTAATGTTTCAGAATGTGAGGACCTTGGATTGAAGATTCCAACAATTGATCAGAATCTAAGATCAGTAAACTGAAATGGTACAATAATGTATCAGAATCTGAGAATATTAGACTGGAACATTGCAATAACAGAAAGGAGTTTATCCTTGGGTCTTTACTGTCTTTCTCTGCCTTGGATATCATTAGCATCACGGATCCAGGATATCCTTTGGATTATTCAAGTTGGTTACTATCCCATCCTCTCTCTGGTTGGTTTTCCTGGTAAGTCATTATATTTGTCTACTAAACTGGGTTGAACTGAATTTCTGCTCATGATATATAAAATTTGGAAAGTGCAAGACAATGTCTTCAATTCCAAACAAAAACTCCTTTCCTTATAAATGATAAGTATCAAACTACTATTTATAAATTACTCATTGATATGCGAGAAGAAACCAGAATGTTCTCAAACTCCGTAATCCATTTTGTCCTTCATATATTTACATCTCCATCTCCTCCCCACTCACCAATCCTGTCCAATACCATCGTCATGACATCCCAGTCTCGTTCTCAGTCTCAGTGCAACTTCTGAATAAACCATGATTTGTGCCTTTGTTTAATCCTTCTAACCACATGTCCGTCACGAAATAATTGTTCTTGAGGATGTTTAACTTGTTCTCTGCACAAACGGGACGACAGTTTATGGTGTTCAAGCCGTTGACTCATACTCTGAAGCCACAGAATAACATTCTGTTGATATCTCATGAGGGAAATTGGTGAAATTTAAAAGCAACTATTGTCATTTACTACAAAAGCCCATCTGCTTGCCCCAAGTCCTTTAGGGACGACAATGTGTCATTCTTCCCTAGTCAGGTTTCAGTGTGACTTCTGTGATGAACATGTGGGTGTTCTGCACCTTTAAGAGAATTATAAAAACAGCAATAACTACCTGACAGCACCAAGCGTTCTGAAAAATATATTTAATGTAACATTTGGTCGAACAACTCGATTAGCTCATTTTCTCAAGACAAAAACAAATTCAGCCAAACAGTTTAAATTATACCCCAAAATACCCACCTCCAATCAAGTATGAATTTACTATATTGAGAATCTTAAAAGCCAATTACACAGTCCAATGGTTTGGGGGTACAAGACCTCAGGATATTGAACAGTTGAGAGGACAACAGCGAAGTTAACAGCATGCAAAGACTGCCTGAAAAGTACACCTCCTCTCAGTACCCTTATTGATTAGTAACTGGTAAAGCAGAATCCCAAAGAAGAAAAGAAAACAGGAATATGGAGAAGAACCGAAAGCTTCTTGGTTTTGAGATAAGAAGTTTTGTTTTGTAAATCTTAATTCGGAGTCTAATCGGACTAATATAGTGGGGGCGGGGTGGGGGTGGGGACAGGTAAAATGTAGGTTAGAGGAAGAATTTGTAAATAGTCGTTCTCTGTTATTCCCTGTTATACTTTAAGAAATAAAATTGTTAATTTTTACTTTAAATAGTTTTGGACTCTAGAATTAACGCAGATTACTGCAGTGGATAAATCTTTTCTCTGTTGTCCGTTTTAAATTAAGCAGGAGAATTTATTCTATGTTGTAACACTACAACCCCACAGGAATGTGCTTTACTCTTTACTGTCCTGTGGAACAGCTGAACCAAACACTCAGTTCAAGATTGGCATAACATGCTGCCCTGACCAGGGCTGCATATATCCTGTGAGAGAAGAACAGATGTAAAGATAGCTCCCTTCCTCTGTATGTTTCCCGTATTCCTACAGCTCATTTCTATTTAGGTGGGTCATCATCCCCTATTTTAGGTGTATTCAATCTCATTGAAGTTCTCCCCGAGAGTGGTGCACATCTCCATACGCATCTCTTGTGCTGGCTTTATTGATGCTGACGTACGGATGTAAGGAACTTGTAAATTCCATGTCAGTCGTCGTGCATAGAGAATGAATGGCTTTTTTGTGGCACAGGAAAGAAACGGCGATGTCTAAGTGAGAGAAAAGAATTATTGTGATCATCCCTGAGTGTTGTTGAGGCAGTATTTGGGGTACTGTGGATAGACTTTCTCTCAAGTTTCACCAGACTAATCCCTGGGATGATGGCACCATGAGCAGTGAGTGAAGCTCAGTGAGAGAATAAGAGGTGATTGCATTGAACCTTAAGGGCGATGGACAGTCATTCATGGTGTTCTATACAGGCACTGATACGATGATAAATTCCATGGTTGTTTTTTCTTGCTCGCTTTACATGATTCTCAATAGGTTAAGAGCCTACGAGGACATTACGATCATCCTACCCCCCCCCCCCCCCAATCCACCTGTTGATTGAGAGAGACAGAGGGTCAGTCTTTGAATAAACTCTCCCCACATTAATACAGAGCATTTAGTATGTGATCCTGCACTGAAAGTCATGTTATCCACAATCCCGACAACATTCTAAAACAGTTAACTATTCCCACCAGCTTCTGACGTCCATGTAGAACATGGGTCTGTTTTCTCAGAGATGGATGATGCCTCTCTGAAACTTGACACAAAACATCTGGCTGCCTTCCTCACTGCCAGTAAACCACGTTAAAGTGTCATGTGTCCCACAGGTAATGGAGCCACGAGGAACATCATGCATCCATCTCTGGGTGCATTCCGTGCTCCATTGATTCATCAGGCTGGAGCATCAATGACATCCTCCTTTTCCCGTATACGTGACTCGAGGTGCTGAATGGTCTCCTTCAGGTCCCATGGAACAGGTTCATGGGTCTGACTTGGCTCTGCCTGTTCCTGTTTAACAGCTTGATGTGGTAATCAGACCCTTCTCTTCCTGTGGAACAGGCAGGATAATTGATTGGGTTGTTCCTCTCTTTGTTCAGTAGTTTCGATGGGCTGAATGGCTTCCACATATCCGTTTCTAATGTGCCTGAGATGCTGAATAAGCTCTTCATTTAACTGTGGAAATGTAGAGTGTCTGGCCTTGCTGTTACATAAAGGTTATCGACAATTTAACAGCACAGGCCTGAATGCTGTCCGAGACTGACTGCACTTGGACACAGGCTGGTTCAGGAGCTGAGGTGTGACACATTGTTCTGAACATTGGGTGATCTTCAGTGACCATCCCCATTTCTGATCTTATGATGAGGAAAGACAGTGATGAAGCAGCTGAAGATGTTTGTTTTGAGGCAGCTACCCTGAGGATCTCTTGCAGAGTTGTCCCAGGACAGAGAGAATTGTCGATCACCAAACAGAAATATCTTCCTTTGTGCTCTGAAAGATCCCAACCAGTGGGGAGGTTATCTTGATTCCCATTATGCTCAAATAAGTAGGTGGTCATGATGCCATCCTCAGTCAAATACTGCATTGTTATCAAGGCCATTCCCTCTTTGCTGAGCCCCTGTGTTCACCTCTTGTTCATATCAATAGTTGCTGGCGTATGTGTTGGGAGTGTTTTCCTCTCATGCCAGAAATTATCTGTGTTAGAAAGTGAGGGGAGTTACATCACTGAAAATATTCAAAGAGGTGGTACATGAATTTTTGATCTGTCAGACAGCTAAGGGGTGTGAAGAATTGGACATTAAAGACGGCTTAATGCCAACAGTAGATCAACCATGATGGTATACAATGGCTTAATCGTCTGAGTTACCTACTCTTGCTCCTTAAGTTCTCATATTCTGTAATTGCAAAGTTAATGATTGTAATTTTCCTGAACGTTCTGTTCTTGAATGTTGCAGTCAGAGAGAGTAAACTTTTGTGAGTCATCTCTGGGTGAGGTATGGGGGATGTACTAACAGTGAATCTGGGTCTCCAACATGACCAACAAATGAAGCACAAGTTGCAGAGTGGCCAGAGGTGTCTTTCGAAACCAGCCTGGTTTACCAAATAATATTTTCTAACCCACAACAAACCGTAAGCGACAGTCTTGAGGGATTGAATGATATCCTGTGTTACTGTGGACCAGGTATTTGGAGCAGATGGCCTCCTGTGAGGAGCTGAATGGAACATAGGAACATAGGACTGAGCAGCAGAAGTTAGCTATTAGACAATTTGTCGCCTCTCCACCACTCACAAAGTCCATGGGTGATGTGATTGTGGCCTCAGCAGCACTTTTCTGTCTGTATACCATTTTCCTACATTCACTTGCCTGTCAAATGTCACCAAATACAACTTTGAATAAATGCAATTATCCAGGCATTACAAACTTCTGGGAAAGGGAATTTCCACATGGACAGCCCTTTGAGAATTTCTCATTTGTGTTCCAACAAATTTTAGAGGTTCACTATGTTCCTTTCCAGCCCCACTCCTCCATTGGTTACGCCAATCTTAAATGCAACCTGTTTTGTGATGCGGCTAATGATATAGGTCTCATTTTCCAGAAAACTGTGAGACACAGAAAGCTGAACTCATAACAAATGTTACTATAATAGTGTGCCCCAAACTTTATGCTGCCTGTGAAGTTATTCTGCTCGCACAAGCTACTGGTAGTGGGATTTTTTTTTCTGGAACAGTTGGATTTGGCTGAATTCCTTAGATTCAGGCAGTGGAGAGATTCCAATGAATCCTCCCTAGGAATTCTTCACAAGTGGTAAAGATAACTCAGGGATTTTATGGTCTCACACTTCGCTATCGAACTGAACAACGAAAGAGAGAGAGATCTGCTTCTCAGGCAGGGGACATTTTTCTCCCTCTCTGTGTTGAAACATACAATAATGTCAACTGAACACCAACTGACAACTGACCATGTGTACTCTCCTGGAACATTCTGTGGAAAACCTGATTATAGATTATATGCAAGTGACTCATTCGTTTCAATGGCAAAAAATCCCAACTCTTTAATTTGATGACATACTTACATGTGTCTGTGTAAGTTGTAAATATTGGTAGGTGTCTTCATAGTATGTTAATATCAAGACATATTTTTCTTAAAGTTTATTCTCTAGCTTTAGTCTCCCTGACAAGACATAATATGCATCCAGTTGATACTTTTTTCAGAAAGTCATGGATGGTTCAGTAGTCATGGATGCTTCAATACCATTTTTCAGCTAAAATCGAAACTGATGATTCCCCATAACAAAAGACCAGCATTCCAGGAATGAGCAAAGGGAAACCTCTTCGAAAATCTTCGAAAAGAATTACATTCTTTCATTTTAGTTTAGGGGATCAAAACTGCCCACAGTACATCAAATGTGGTCTCAGCAATGTCCTATACAGATACAGTGAAACATTCCTGCAATTAAACCTGATACCTTTTGCCAAAAACAGCATCATTCCACTTACCTTCCAAATCACTTGCTGCATTTGCAGACTGACTTCATATGATTCATTTCCTAAGAACATGGAAACCGCCTGAATCACAAAATTCTGCAAACTCTCTCCATTTAACTTGTTCACCATTGTTTCATCCTTCATGCCAAAATAGACAACTTACCTTATGTTATTTCTGCTGAAGGTTTGCTCACTAAACTTCCTTGTCTATATCACAATGCAGACTCACTACCTCATTGAATGATCATTTTGGTGTATGAGCTAATTGAGCTCCAAGCCAATCCCTCCCCTTCCTCCAGATCTTTGATACAGATTATTGGTCATTGATGACCCCACAGTGATCTCGGAGGCACTCCATCATTTACACCTTTGCAGCCTGCAAATAAACATTTGTCTTTATTCTCTATTTTCTATTAGCGACAACTTTCCTGTTCCTGTGTAGCCATTCAAGATGGTTGAATGGCCTCATCGTGGTCTGTGTTGTGTACTGAACGAGCTGAAATACTTCATTCTATATTCCTGTGTAATTCCTTCGAGGGGCACAATGGTCTCCGCCTGTCTCGTTGTAACGATCCTGTCTGACTGAATGGGGTGGTCCAGAACCCTGTAACAGCATCGAGGGCTGGAATGAGGGAACAGCACATGGGGTAGGGACAGCAGAATATCTGTAACAGCCACGAAGGTCGATTGAGGGAACAACACATGGGGTAGGGGCAGAAGTTGTTCATTCGGCTGCACCATTCAGAAGGCTCATGGCCGATTCGATTCTGTCTGACCATCTATTTCCTGCCTGTTCCCAATAAACACTGAACCTTTTGTCCAGCAAAGATCAGTCGAGCTGAGCCTTGTAAATCTTCAATAACCGAGTCTTTACTGATCCCTGAGGATGAGGACAAGTGGCACAACACTAAAGTGAAAGGGACGTCCTTATTTCATTGTAGGACTGTTATTTTAAAACTGTGTTTACCGAACAACAAATCACCACCTCTTTTCAGACATAAGAACAGAATAATTAGGAATAAAGATAAACCAAACCTGTCCCACATTCCCACTGACCCTTTCCAACCAAATATGCATCACACCCAGCTTCTGCTGATGTCTCAGGAAGAGAATGTCTGATAGCATAATACCGCAGGAGCATTAAATAAAGTAGCAGATTGAGGCCATTCAGCCTATCGAGTCTGAGATTCTGTTCAATAATTACTTATACGTACCTCATTTTTCTGCCTTCTCCCTAGAATCCTTGATCCACTTACAAATCAAAAACATATCGATTGGGGCTTAATGATACTAGTGTTTGTGTCTTTGTGTGTCTGTATGTGTGTGCGTCTGTATGTGTGCATGCGTGTGTGTCTGTTTGTGTGTATATATACGTGTGTGTGTGTGTGTGTGTATGTGTGTGTATGTGTGTGTCCATGTGCTTGCTATCTGTGTGTTTGCGTGGCTACATCTGTCTGTCTGTGTTTCAGTGTTTCTTTCCATCTGCGTTTCTGTCTATTTGTATGTGATATATATGTCTCTGTGTGTTTATGCGTGTGTCTATGCCTATCACGTTGCAAATATTGTGTGTGTTCGTACACTGGGATGTTTAGCAATACATCAGTGAATTTTTACGTCTGCGTTTCTGTGCAGTGAGGTATCTGTGCTTTTTATTGGAAGTGAAAGGACTGCTGTTGGAACTGCCAGTGGGATTAAAGTGAGAATTGTCTTTCACTGAACATTGCTCCTTAATCGGTCGGTGGGACATGGATGTTTCAGAATCTCGACAGGAGGCATCCTGGTCCTCTTTGTCTCTTTCAGAGGGAGGGGATGAGGGAACTGATATCGGGCACTCCACTACCCGGCTTGGCCCGTTCTGTCCTATTCCAGTCTGTTTCTCCCGGAATGGGAGAAAGGGGGGGGAGGGAGAGTGGGAATCGGTGACCCAGCTGTTAGTGTTGTTGTAGGTGCGGAGAGTTATGAAGTGTCTGGAATGAGTCAGTCGACAGTTCAGAATCCATCTCGTATTGTTCGTGTTGGGGGTATTGCGTAGGTGTCAGAGAATTGAGGAAGAAAGTTACTGATTCCAATAGTGAGAGTGCTTGAGCCTTATTTGGAGACAGAGAGTGAAACTTGTTCGGGGGTAGGTGCCATAACAGGTGCACAGTGTGAGGGAGCAGAGAGTATCTGGTAACTCTTATCCTGACAGAGCGAGGAGGATATTGTTGCTTGTCCTGTAGTGTGGTACATTTCTTCCGATCATCTCAGCGTCGACGTGAGTCTCCCCGAATGTCTTGTCCAAGTCTATCACTAATAACGACACAGACCTGTCCCTCAGCTTCCACAGAATCAGCTTAGGTAGAGCTTGCAGATAGCAATGAGAAGCAAATTGGTGTGTTATATATCAAAACCAAAATGTTGCCAGAAAATCTGAGCATCATATGTTGGAAATTAGATAGGCAAGTACTGTGGATACTTCAGTCTTATTCGATGGCCTCAAGTTGCATCTAAACTGCATTAACTAAGTGATTGCTCAGGCTGTGAAAAATAAATTCTGTAAGTGCATATGAGGTAGGTTGAAGAATATGTTGAGAAGCAAACTAGAGAGCAGGTTATTTCGGAATTGATGTTGTGTGATCAGAAGGACGAATTATTAACCTTAGTCTGAAGCAGCATTTAAGGAATAGTGACATTAATAAGGTGCATTTTAGACGGTATCTGCATACCATGCTTCAACATACTGGTCATACATCATGGACGACTGGAGGCTAGAGGGTTAAGTTTTCTTCCCTGAATTGGGAAAGTGCAATATAACATTCAGTGGGAGACAAGCAATGTTTTTTAGAGTCATAGAGTCCAACAGCACGGAGACAGGCCCTTCGGCCCAAACTGGTCCATTCTGACCAAAATGTCCATCCACGCTAACCCCATTTCCCTGCTATTGCCGGTATCTTTCTAATCCTTTCTTGAGCATTTACTTGTCCAAATGCCTTTTAAAAGTTGTGAATGTACCCACCTCAAACTCTTCTACTGGTACCTCATTGCATATGAGTACCAGCCCCTGTGTGTAAAACAGTTGCTCCTCAGGTTCCCTTTTATTCTTTCCTCTCTGACCTTAGACTGATGTCCTCTTGCCTGTGATTGCCCAAACCTGCGGAAAAAAGACTGAGTGCATTCATTCTGTCCATCCTTCCCATGATTTTATACACTTCTACCAGCTTTCCCACTCAGTCTCATACATGCAAAAGTAAAAACTCCTCGCTTGCCCAACCTCTCCCTATAACTCAGACCATTGAGTCGTTTGCAACAATCTTGTGAATTTCTTCTGCACTCTTTCCAGCTTAATAAATCCTTCCTATCGCAAAGTGAACAAAGTTGAATATCGCTACCAGCATAGCCTCACCAGCATCTTGTATAATAGCAACATTACTCGCTAATTTCGATGATCAGTGAAATACACTGATTAAGGCCAGTGTACCAAATGCTTTCTTCACAGTCCTGTCTACCTCTGAATCAGATTTCAGAGAACCATGCACCTGAATTCCAAGATCCCTCTGTTCCACCACACTCCTTAGGACCCAACCATTCACCATGAAACTCCAACCTTGATTTGACTTTCGAAAATGAAAAACTTACACTGATCTGTATTAAGATCTATTCGCCATTTCTCAGCCCATTTCAGCAACTGATCAAAATACTGCTGTAATTTCTGAAATTTCAGAATCACTTCCGCACTATCCATGATGCCGCCAATTTTAATATCGTCTTCAAACTTACAGATCATGCCTGTACATTTACATCTAAATCATAGATACATGAAATATGTAGTGGTCCCATCACCAACACCTGAGGCAATCCACGAGTCACAAGCCTCCACTCTGACCACAATTCTTCTAGCATTAAACTCTGCTTCCTACCATCAAGGCAATTTTGTATCAATTTTGCCAGCTCCCCCTCAATTCCATGCGATCTAACCTTCCAGAGCAGCGTACAATGTGGAACCTTATTGAAGGCCTTACTGGAATCCATCTCGACTACGTATAGCACCCGGACCTCCTCAACGTTGCTGGTCACTTCATCAAATAACTCGAATAAAATTGTGAGTCATGATCTCCCATGCACAAAATTCCATGCTGATTTTGATGAAGGGCTTTCGCCCGAAATATCGATTTTCCTGCTCCTCAGATGCTGCATGACCTGCTCTGCTTTTCCAGCACCATTCTAATCTTACTCCGAATCACATCCAATCTTTTCAAAGGCAGGTATATCCAATATCTCCGAATCATCTCAGGTAATCAACCCACTAGATTTTAGGTTTGCTAGTCGTTAGTGCCCAGGTTTATCTTTGTAGCCTTTCTTTAATATGGGCTTAGCATGTTGGTCAGCGATGATGGAAAAAAGTTAAGCAGGGCTCCCGCACTTACTTCTCTATCCTCCTATCCTCCTGACTATATATGGTCAGGACCAGGAGTTTTTAGAAATACTGCAAAGCCTGAAAAATGCGTCTATTTATTTCAGGTACAAACACCAAAGAGTGAGAAAGTGACTCAATGATGGTTAACATAACAAATTAGAAAATATATTAATAATGGGAAGTGACTTCAGAAGTATTCCAGATATTGTGGAAACCTGAGAATTCTCAGAAATTAAAGATCCAGGAAAGAAAGGCCATGAAACTGTCAAGGAAATCAAAAAGAGAACAAGCATGCTAACAAACAGGAACACAAAGACTGCATCAATCTACGATTTATGTTTTAAAGGAACCAAAATAAAAGTAAGGTCAAATGTGGAAATTTGTAATCGGGAGAGGAGAGGTTATTGTGGAGACCAGGGAAAAGGTCAAGAAAATAACCAGTTACTTTGCATCTGTCTTCATGGAACAATATCCAGGAAATCACCCTGAAATACCAAATGATCATATCGGCCTTCTGCAGCTAAAGATATAAAACCAATTCATATCAGTAACAAGGTAATACTTGAACATGTAGCTGGATTGAGTATTGCTAAGTCTGACGAAACAGATATACTTACTATCAAAATGCCTGAAATAAATCACCAATTGTAGCATTACTTGCACTGTCGATGACCGTTTTACTTTCCCGTACATTCTGCAGAGACTGGAAACTATTGTGGATGAACGTGAACCAAGCCCTGTAGATGAATGGAAGGGATCAAAACAGCTACAAAGGGAAGAAGACATAGTGTGGAGAACTGCAGACCAATTAACTTGACATCTGTAGGGAAACTGTTAGAATCTATTACACGGGATGAGATTTTTGATATTTAAAAATTAACAGCAACAATGGAGAGGATCAGCATGCATTTCTGATAGATAAATCATACTTGATAAACTTTGGAATTGTTCGAAGTTGTTCTTTACAGCACAGGTAATGGGGAATCAGTAGAAGTGGCATACATTGGATTTCGGAAGGGTTTCTATTAGATCTCAGTGAGTTCGTAAAGTTTGGTTCGCCTTCATTTAAGACAGTCAGAACATTGACGTAAAGACATGGTGAAGCAGTTTCACAGCGTGTTGGTGGGACTGTACCTGGAGTATTGTGTACAGTTTTGGTGACCGAATCTCAGAAAGAATATACTGACCACAGAGGAAGTGCAATGGACATTCTTCAGATTAATCCCTCAGATGGTGAGATTGTCTGATGAGGAAACTCGGCCTGTGTTTTCTAGAGTTTCAAAGAATGAGAGGTGGGTCACAGTGAAATTTTAAAAATTCACAAAACATATGACAAGTTGGAAATGAACAGAACGCTTCTCTCGCTGTCTTTCCCACATCCAAGGCAAATTATGGCAGGATCTGGGACAGGCAAGTTAAAACTGCAGTAAGGAGAAAATTCTTCATTTAGTGGGGACTAATTAACACAGGGGCATGGAAACCTACTGGCAGGCAAGATTAGGGAGAATCTCTAGATATTCTGCAAGTGTCTTCAGCGGAACAGAATAAGCAGGGAACAGGTAGGACTCATTAGTGAATGGCCAAAACGCATCCAAATCAACGTTAGTGGTAGGAGATAGAGGGTGGTGATAAAAGGCTATTTGTATGATTAGAGGCTAGTATCCAATGGTGTAGCACAGGGATCAGAGCTGTGTCTCTGATTATTTCTGATACGGAAGTGTTGGTGTTGGACTGGGGTGGACAAAGCTAAAAATTGCATAACACCAGGTTATAGTCCAAAAGGTTTATTTGGCGGCACTAGCTTTCGAAGCGCTTCATCAAAGCGCACAACCACTTGATGAAGAAGCAGCGCTTCAAAAGGTCGTGCCTCTGAATAAACCTGTTGGACGATAAGCTGATGTTTTGTGATTTTAAACCTTATCCTAAATGATGCAGCTGTGAATATGGACGAGGGCTGGGGAGTGTCATAAGTAAGTTTGTGATTGATACGAAGATTGGCCGGATGGTTGACAGTGAGGAGGAAGGCCTTATGTTTCAGGAAGGTACAGATGGAATATTCAGATGGGTGGATCAATGGCAGATGGGATGTAACTCTGATAAATATGAGGTGATGAAGTTTGCAAGAAGAAATCAGACAGGGGAGGACTCAATGAATGACGGCACACGAGGAAGCTCAGAATGTGCTTCTCCACACATCCCTGAATGTGACTGGACAGGCTATTGCACAATTTGGGAAAGCATAGGGGAGCGTAAACACAGCCTTTATACATTGAAACATTGATTATAAGAGCTATGCGGAGCTTTGCTTAGGCCAAGATGGAATACTATGTGTAGTTATGGGAGCCACATTACAGGAAGGATGCGATTGTACTGGCGGGGGTGCAAAGGAGATTCACCAGCATTGTTCCCTGGGATGGAGTATATCAGCTATGGAGTGAGGCTGGATAAACTCGAGTTGTTTACTTTGGAGCTGTGAATCAGAAGGATAAGATTACGAGGGACACGGGCAGGGTGAATAGACAGCAGCTGTTCCTTTTACCAAAGGGCTATATTTGTAAAGTGAAGCGTTTGAGGTTTAGTGAGGATTTCAGGACTGTTTTTCACCCAGTGTGCGTTGGGGTCTGGAATGCACTTCTTGAGAGGGGGGCTGTCATGGTAACCTCAAAATCATTAGAAGATGCATGTTTGTGCACTTGAAATACCATAAGATTCACAGCTACGGGTCTTGTGTCGGAAAGTGGGCCGAATGTAGACCGTGCTGTATTTCTGATGGTACAGAAACTGTGCTTCTGTTATTGTATAGATGTTAGAGGTCAATCATTTTTTGCTTAAGATAGGAATTGATGGGTTTCTGAAGAATATCTTATCAAAGTATATAAGAGTGAACTTGTGATATCTTCTGAAAATATGTCAATGGCAAAATTAAGAGAAAAAGATGCAGCTTTCTTACCGTCTGATACCAAATAATTAGGACAGGGAAATAGCTATGGAGCAAATACTTCAGTTATGCCTTCACAGAAGAAAAAAATAAGAAAGCTTCCTAGAAATATTTGGGAACTTTAGTCTGTTGAGAAAAACGGAATAGCAACTAAAATAGCAACCAAAACACTTTTAAAGAAAAATGTTGGACTGAAATTAGTGGGCATAGACAAAGTCAACAGAGATTTAAGATTTGGGAATCATATTTGAGAAAGTGGCTTTTAGCAAAATTATGGAGATGGTATCAATGCATACGATTGCAATCTCAGAAAGATTTTTGATAAAGCCCCAAGCCTTTTGTGCAAATTCGAATCCTGTGGGACTGGGGCTAAAATACGGTCATGGTTTTAGAATGGGAGAGCTGGCAGGAAACAGTGAATAAGATTAAAACCATGCCCTTTGTTTAAATGTAAGGGTTAGAGGATAAACCAAGGATCGAGATTTGGCATCCAGCTATTCCCAATACACATCATATCTTTGGTTGAGGGGCTCAAAAACAGTATTCCCAAGTCTGCTGACAGTACTAAACAATGTCAGCTTGTGAGTGGATGAGGAGGATGCAAAAATGCTCCAAGGTGATTGAGACAAGTGGAGACACTGGGCAAATACGTGATAGATGGAGAGCAATGGGAGAGATGAGATGTGCACTTTGATGGGAACAATAGAATGGCAGCCTATCATTTGAAAAGGGAGTGATTGAAAAATGTTGCTCTCTAAATGAACTTAAGCTGCATTTTCGTTTTATTTCTGTGCACCCCTCCGAGTCCATGTAAGGTAGTGAGTTCTGAAGCCAGAAGTTATTACTGGGAATGGCATTGGCACGCTGACCAGTGTATATGGACCCAGCAAGTAGGGAGCTGTAACATTGAAAATAATTTGGATCTCCCTGTACACCAGTCACTGAAAGCAATATTGCAGGAGCAGAAAGCAGGTAGGTCGATAAATGGTATATTCACATTCATTTCAGGCGGATTTGAATACAGGAGAAAGGGTGTCTTACTGCAGTTGTCCAGGGCCTTGGTGAGACGCCATCTCGAACATTGTGCAGTATTGTGTGCAGTTTTGGTCTCCTTGCCTAGTAAAGGACAAACCTGACATTGAGGGAGAGCAGTGAAAGATGACCACAATGATCTCTGGGATGACAGGCTTGTTTTCGGAATAGAGTTTGGGGTGACTGGGCCTGTATTTCATGGGGATTAGGAAAATGAGTGGAAATCTCATTGACATATATCAAACTCTAACAGTGAGACAGATTGGAAGCAGGGATGATAATTCACTTTATAGAAAAAGGTTCACGAATCGCATTGCAGTCAAATCATACTTAATAAAAAAAGCGTTATCAGTAAACTGTCTATATATTGAATAGAGGAGCAATCTTGATGGGCCGAAAGCACTACATCGGTTCTCGTTTTATATTTCACAATGTTTCAACATATTTTGGGATATGAACATTGTATGAGGAAAACTGCATTGAGGAGATATTCGGCCATGAACTAGCATGGGGAAAGCTCAATATATTGAATGACCGCCTCCTTTCACGATCTTTGTGTGCAGTCTGTGGGAAGGTTCTGTAAATGTTATCACATGCTCTTAGATGTTAGGAAGGAGGCCTCTGCATGGTCAACAGGACTGTGTTTCCCATTCCCTTTTCTGATAACGAGGCTGGTGCCCGGTGTTCTGTCCGGTTTTATCAATTCAGACCTCAGACCAGTTTGATACAATTGAGTGTATTACTTGGCCGATTCAGAGACCATTAAAGAGTTTAACCACACTGACCTGATTACTTTGGTGCTACTTGACAGCTCTGTCAAAAAGAATTCCCACCAATTTTACTGTCGTGATGGGACTTCGAGGTGGTAATTGGTCAGATTGTAATTATTCTCCTCTTCGGGGACTGGACAAAGCTGAGTAATTTTCCACATTAACAAAGAGATGTGAGAGTTGGAGCTGGAATGAAACAGCTTCCCCGGTGACACAGCCTGTTGTGCAGCACAAGTCTTCATTCCTATTGCAGGAATGGGGTCAGGGCCCACTGCCTTTGTCGTATCTACTGTGTTCAGCTGTTTCTTCATGTCAAATACAGCAATTCGAATTGCTTGAAGACTGGCATCTGTGAGTCTGTGGGCATCATGATGAGTGTGAGGTGGATCATCCAGTCAACACCCCTAGCTGAGGATAATGCAAGCACCACATCCTTGACATTTTCACTGACGTACAGAATTGTTCTGATATTTAGAATGAGTAAATTGTTTAATAATCCATCGACATTTATGCTTGGATTTAGCAGGACGACAGAGCTGAGATCCGATCTGTTCGCCTTGGGATCATATTCCCCTCTCCATCAGAAGTTAATTCTGCTGTTTGGAATGCAACTAGTCATGTGTGGTAGCTTTAATGGGTTGTCAACAGGTTTAGGTGCACATGATTCCGACCATGGCATCAGCCCTGTATTCAGTGACCTAACCTGATTTCTGATGCGGTAACACTTCCATTTTCCTATTCTGATTCTGCTGAGGGCATCTCCCTGGTGTCATGCCTCCAATTTGTTACTTAAACTCAAGCCATTTAAGATAATACTCTAAATCGTTTCTTTTCCACAATGTCAACTTCTATATTTGAAGTGAATGTGTTTCCCTCTGTTTTTCTCCCAGATCATGATTAAAAGCTCTGTAGTGTCAGCGATGTCAGTCTTATGCAGTTTCAGAGTCAAGGAACTTGTGCACCATGCATTATTGTTCAGTTCCCAGTGTACAGCGCTCCAGGTTGGACAGGATGTTTGAGCATCTTTGAAATCCTTCTTTGGAAATTGTCCAAAAACAGAAATTGCTGAAGAAATTACTGAAAATGTCGCAGCATCTTCTGGAGTGAATGCAGAGTTAAACTTCCAGGTCCAGTGATCCTCGACAAAGCTCCCAGTTCCTCCAGCAATTTTTGCATTTTTTTCCAGTATCCATAGTTATTTGTTTTAGTGAAAATTTGTTCTGTGCCCATTCACTTCTGGAGAAACTCAGCAGGTCTGTCAGCATTTGCAGAGACAGAGAAACAGTGTTGGCATTTCAAGCCCAGTGTGACGCTTCTTCAGAACTGATAAGGATTAGAAACTTGGATTTTTAATTCCTTGACAGAAATGGGGGATAGGTGACAGGGAAAAGAGGGTGTGGCAAAGATAAACGGGCTTTTCGCAGCAGTGAACGAGTGGAAGATGTAAAATGGGTTTAAATTAAACTGTGAATGGGGGAAGGGGTTCTCTCTATTGAATGCAAGATAAAGAAGTCACAACCAAACAAGGTCATAGGGAGGCCAGGAGGGTTAATGTTGTCTATGTGGCATTATATAGATCTGGCCATAGGTACGTTTTCACTGTCGAGATCATCGTTTAGACAAAGGAATTCAGGTGTTTGACTTCTTATTGGTACTAGCAAGCGTTTCATGCTGCCATCGTATTGTAATATAGAGGAAAACAAATCTCCATATGATGTTTGGGCTGACTGTTGTTTACCTGTCATGTTTAATATTGTTTAAATTTTCACTGCTTATCTTGAAACGCTTGTTCTTGAAGTTACTTTCAGATGGAGTGTGTGAGGTTGGGTGGTGACATTGTAGAAGTTCCTAAAATCATGAGCGATATGGATAGAATGAATAGCCAAGATATTTCCAACGGCATGAGGGAGTTCAGCCATAGAAGGCATAGGTTTAAGGTGAAAGAGGGAAGATTTAAAAGCAACGAAGAGGCAACGTTCTTACACAGAGGGTGGTATGGATATAGAATGAGCTGCCAGCGGACGAGTGGTAGATGCCAGTACATCTACAATATGTAAAACTCATTTGGACTAACATATGAATGGGAAACATTTAGAGGCCTATGTGCCAAATGAAAGCAGATAGGACGAGCTTAATTTGGAAAACCTGGCCAGCATAGACATTTAGAAAAGCTTCACGCAGAGTCAGTGTGGTTTTGTGAAAGGGAAATTATATTTTGCGCTGTAAAAGTATGCAAAGTATTTATGGAGGTGCCTGAGATAGTAACAACCGGACTTGATAAAGGCATTTGGTAGGCACCAGGCTTTCCAGAGATTTTCCACAATGTATTACAGAATAAAAGTTCTTACACAAGACAGAAGCACGTTGGATGATGGATAATGTATTAATATGGGATGATGATTGGTTAGCTCATAGCAATCGGAGAGTCAGGATGAATGAATTTTCATAATAAAGGTGTATCTGCTGGAGTGGCACAGCTATTAGTCCGATGGCATCAGTTATTTACATCTATACTGATAGTCTGAAGGAGGGAGCTCAGTGCATTATACATCCGGGTTTGTGGATGACACTGAGAACCAAAAGGCAGGCTGTTATTTAGTGGAAAGGACTTCCAGAAAAGGAGCAGTACAAAGGGATTGGAGTCTTCCTATGTATGAAACATAAAGTCAGCATGCTGATGCAGCAAGTAACTAAGTTGGTTCATTATACGGGTTCCTGGGATGAAAGGGTTGTGTTATTGAGAAACTCTAAAATGGTATGGCGATTATTCTTTGGGGTTTAAATGAATGATGAGTGATGCTGCTGAAAAATACAAGACACAGAAAGGGCTTGAGAAGGTAGACATTGAGAAGTTGTTTCCATTCTTGGCCAAAGTGACAAACTCGAGGATATAGATACCGAATAAGGAACATCTATTTCAATCTGAGGTGCAAACCGATGTCGTCTCTCAGAAGGTAGTGAATGTCTGGAATTCCCTGACTAAGAGAGTTGTGGAGGGAGACAAGGAATCGACAAGAAAGTGGAGTTGAGCCCTGGAGTAGATCAGCCATGTTCTTATTAAATGACAGAGCTAGCTTGACGGGCGGAATGACCTACTCCTGTTCCTATTTATTAATTTCACATTATTTTGGAAAGTAACGGGTTATTTTCCTGGAAATCGTGTTGTAAAATGTTGCATTCAGGGAGAACAGAGGATTTGTTGATTTAACCCTAGGTGGGGTATGGGGTGGGGGGGGGGGCTTTATTCCCAGCGTATCTGGAGCTGCAACATTACCCACATCTGGAGCAGAGGTAACAGGGAGGAGAAGCCTTGCAACAGGGTTTGGGGGTGGGGGTTCACTTCCTGACCCAGCCTGGATTTTCCAAGTACATTTCCCAAACTACACCAAACCATCGGAGTGGCCACGATCTGCCACCACGTAGCAGGTCGGAAGGGCTGAATGGAACATCAGAACACAAGAGGGCTATTCAGCCCTTTGACACTACTCCACCAGTAAATGAGGTCATGGCTCATCTCATTGTGGTACCAGCTGCACTTTTCTCTCCAAGCACCATTATCCATGATTCACCTGTCTATCTAAAATTAGA
Source organism: Chiloscyllium plagiosum (assembly GCF_004010195.1). NCBI lineage: Eukaryota > Metazoa > Chordata > Chondrichthyes > Orectolobiformes > Hemiscylliidae > Chiloscyllium > Chiloscyllium plagiosum. The sequence goes on from NC_057717.1 coordinate 53,484,537, forward strand.
CAAAGTTATAATATAAATATCTGGCCATCCCAAACTTTTGGGAAAGAGAATTCCCACTTGAATGAAATCCCACTTTGTGAATTTCTCCTAATTCCTCAGGTTGGAGGGTGTCACTGTTTCCTTTTCTATTCCTACTCCTCCACTGCTCACAACAAATTTTAAATGTAACCAGGTTGGTGATGTGGCTGATGATAAAGGTCTCAGACTGGGTCAGGTTCACTGACAGGAAAAAGTCAGACAGATTTATTTAGTCAGCCACAAATAACTGATAGAACTAACGGATGCGCACGGTGGATCTGTGGTTAGCGCTGCTACCTCCCATCACCAAGGAGCTGCGTTCAATTCCAACCTCGGGCAACCCTCGATGTGAATGTTGAACATTCTCCCCATGTCTGTGTGGGTATCCTCCCACAGTCCAAAGATATGCAGCTTAGAGTGGATTAGCCATGCTAAATTGCCCGTAGTGTCCAGTGATGTGTAGGATAGATAGGTTAGTGATGGGAAATGCAGGGTTACATGGATAGAGTAGGGGGGCAGGTCCGGGGGGGAAACTGTTCTGAGGGTCAATGTGGACATGATGGACGGAATGTCCTGCTTCTGCACTGTATCGATAAAAGTGACAAGAAGTTTGCTCTATACAAACACCCAGTGGACATCTATCTGATCCACTCTCCTCTACGTTTTATATGTTTCAATGACATCACCTCTGATTCCAAGAGTAACCTGTTGAAACCTTCATAATGTAAGTCCCTCATTCCTGGAATACATGAAGTGAAACATCTCCGAACTGCTTGCAATTTAATTGTATCCTTTCTCAGATAAGGAGGTAAAAATAATCTCACACACAGATGAGGTTAATTTGTCTTTGCTCAGTGGTGAGAATATTTGGAATTCTCTTCCCTGCATAGCATTGGAGGCAGGTATTGAATATTTTTGAGGCACAGACAGAAGGTTCATAAATAACAACGGAGTCAAGGATTATCGGGAAATGCAGGACTGTGCAGTGTTGGGGAAATGCTGACAGTGGTATAAAATCACACTGCTCCAGATCATCCAGGAATATAATGAAAAATAAAATGACAATATCGATAAAATGTTAAGGGGAAATCCAAGATAATGGTGACCTAGAAGGTCTGCTTTGTTGGGCTCTGAATCACAGCACGGGAAAAGTGGTTCCCTAAGCCACTCCATCCCACCAATTTACTTAAAATTGAACCCTAAAAGAGTAATAGAATCTTTACTGATCCCGGTTTATCAAGTGGAAATGACAAAATACGGGAAAAGGATCGAATCAGTCCCAACAAGCGGTGCACCCGGCAGAAGCATCGAGCCTGCCTGAGGCTGTAGCTGCAACCACCTCTGCTCGTTCCATGGACCCAGTTACTCACCAGGCCTTGGTCACTGAGTTCACCAAGTTACGTGAAATGATTGAAGCCATGATTTAAGAAAAGTTCAGCCGTGCCTAGAACCTCTACCACTCTCAGACGGGCTCCAAAAACATGAGCAGCAACTTGACAGCCTTGGAAACAGAACAGACGATTTCAAGCGCCAAACTTCAGTGGCAGAGATTGTGATCGATTCCTCTCGGGAAAGGATCCAAGCTCTTGAAAAACAAGTCCGTACCTTAAGTGAACATGATGACGACCTCAAGAATAGGGGCAGGATGAAGAATGTTCACATGGTCGGTCTGCTGGCCCAGACCGACCAATGAGTATTTTTTGAGATCTGGCTGCAGCGATTCCTTCACTTCGAAACTGAAGAGGTACGGGTGAAGACTGAGACAGTTCATCGGGTTTCGGTGCACAGGTCAGGCTCAGACCAGCGTTCTCTCCTTGTCCTTGTGCGGTTACATAGTTATGGGATAAACATAGACTAATGGAAGCTTCCAGAACCCAGGGGAAAGATCCAATGGCTTTAATTCAAGGGTTCCAGGATTAAGTCCTTTCGGGACTTTTCAGCGGCGGTGATTCAGATAAAAAAATCGTTTGATGATACAGAACACAGAACATTACAGCGCAGTACAGGCCCTTCGGCCCTTGATGATGCGCCGACTTGTCATACCAATCTGAAGCCCATCTAACCTATACTATTCCATTTACGTCCATATGCCTGCCCAATGATGACTTAAATGTACTTAAAGTTGGCGAATCTACTCCCATTACAGGCAAAGCATTCCATACTCTTACTACTCTCTCAGTAAAGAAACTACCTCTGACATCTGTCCGATATCTATCACCCCTCAATTTAAAGCTTATGCCCCCTCGTGGTCGCCGTCACCATTATTGGAAAAGGGGACTTCCTGTCCACTCGATCTAACACTCTCATTATCTTATATGTCTCTGTTAAGTCACCTCTCAACCTTCTTCTCTCTAACGAAAACAGCCTCAAATTCCTCAGCCTTTCCTCGTAAGACCTTCCCTCCATACCAGGCAACATCCGAGTACATCACCTCTGCATCATTTCCAATGCTTCCACATCCTTCTTATAATGCGGTGACCAGAACTGTACACAATAATCCAAGTGCGGCCGCTGTACAGTTTTGTACAGCTATAGCACAACCTCACGGTTCCAGAACTCGATCCCTCTTTTAATAAAAGCTAAGATACTGTATGCATTCTTAACAACGCTGTTAACCTGGGTGGCAACTTTCAAGGATCTGTGTACTGGACACCGAGATCTCCCTGCTCATCAACACTACCAAGAATCTTACCATTAGCCCAGTGCTTTGCATTCCATTTACTCCGACCAAAGTGAATCTTCTCACACTTGTCCGCTTCAAATTCCATTTGACACCTCTCAGCCTAGCTCTGCAGCTTATCAAAGTCTCTCTGTAACCTATAACATCCTTTGTCACTATCCACAACTCCACCGACCTTAGCGTTGTCTGCAAATTTACTATCACACCCTTCTATGCACTCATCCAGGTCGGTTGTAAAAATGACGAACAGCAGTGGACCCAACATTGACCCTTGCGGTACACCACTGGTAACTGGACTCCAGGATGAACATTTCCCATCAACCACCACCCTCTGTCTTCTTTCAGCAAGTTAATTACTGATCCAAACTGCTATATCTCCCACAATCCCATTCCTCCGCATTTTGCACTATAGCCTACTGTAGGGAACCTTATCAAACACCTTGCTGAAATCCATATACACCACATCAAACGGTATACTCTCATCTACCCGTTTGGTCACCTTCCCAAAGAACTCAATAAGGTTTGTGAGGCATCACCTACCCTTCACAAAACCGTGTTGACTATCACTAATCAAATTATTATTTTCTAGATGATTATAAATCCTATCTCTTATAACCTTTTCCAACACTTTACCAACAACCGGAGTAAGGCCTAGTGGTCAACAATTACCAGGATTGTATCTACTCCCCTTCTTGACCAGGAGAACCACATTTACTATCCTCCAGTCTTCTGGCACTATTCCTGTAGACAATGACGATTTATAGATCAACGCCAAAGGACAGGCAATCTCCTCCCTGGCTTGCAAGAGGATCCTAGGATAAATCCTATCCAGCCCAGGGAACTTATCTATTTTAACACTCTGCAGGAATTCTAATACCTCCTCCTTGTGAACCTCAATCACACCTAGTCTAGTAGCCTGTATCTCAGTAATCTCCTCGACAACATTGTCGTTTTCTAGAGTGAATACTGTTGAAAAATATTCATTTAGTTCTTCCCCTATTTCCTCTGACTCCACACACAACTTTCCACTACCACCGTTGATTGGCCCTAATCTTACTCTCGTCATTCTTTTATTCCTTAAATACCTACAGAAAGCCTTAGTGTTTACCTTGATCCTATCCGCTAATAATTTCTCATGTCTCCTCCTGGTTCTTCTGAGCTCTCTCTTTAGATCTTTCCTGGCTACGTTGTAAACTTCAAGCGCTCTAACTGAGACTTCACGTCTCATCCCAACATAAGCCTTCTTCTTCCTCGTGACCAGAGATTCCACTTCCTTCGTAAACCACGGCTCCCGCGCTATACAGCTTCCTCCCTGCCTGACAGGTACACACTTATCTAGGACACACAGTAGCTTTTCCTTCAATAAGCTCCACATTTCTAATGTACCTATCCCCTGCAGTTTCCTTCTCCATCCTATGCTTCCTAAATCTTGCCTAATCGCGTCGTAATTGCTTTTCCCCCAGCTGTAACTCTTGCCAGGTGGTATTCACCTATCCCTTTCTATCAATAAAGTAATCATAACAGAATTGTGAGCGCTATCACCAAAGTGCTCACCTACTTCCAAGTCTAATACCTATGAAGAGAAGAGTAAGGGAACTCGAGATGATCCATGAACTCGTCTGACTCTGCAGAAAAAGCGAAAACTTTGTGGACATTTTAAATTCCCCTATCGATTTTGTTTCGTTTTTTTTATTTTTATATGTTTAGTTCTGGGAAGTTTTGAGCGCTTGTCCATTATAGCAGTTTTAGTTTGTGTAGTTTTTAAGCTCTACAAGACTTTTTCTATTAATGATCAGTAATTCAAGTTCTTCTTCTCTCGAGTTCAAATGTTGCTACAGTGTGTTCTGGATAATGATATGCTTAAATGGTGTACCCGGAACATTAATGGGAGCCATTGGCCAGTCACGAGGAAAAAATTAGTTTCTAGTCTTAAAAAAGAGAGGGTGGATCTTGTCTTATAGCAGGAAATGCAACTTGATGACAAGGAACATTTGACGTTACAGCAGGGCTGGTTTGATCGGGTTTATTTCTCGTCACTTAAGAATGGGAGTAGGGGAGAAGCCATACTGGTTATGAAGAACCTTTCATTTACATTAATAGATTGCATTTCACACTCACGGGAGGATCATAATCTCCAAAGCATTGAACTATGGTAAATAACCCAATATTTTGAAAGGTAATTGCGACGCCTCCCACTCCCGGCGCACACTCTTAAAACACTGGTCGATGCATTTTCCAAATTCAGTTATCTTGCATCATGGCACATATCGTAGAAGGAGATTTCCACTGTCTTATGGATCCCACAGTGGACAGAATGTCCAAAGGTCCCCCAGTACCCTCGTTATAATAAAAGCAATTAGTGAATTTGTGTGCAGAACTCGAGCTTGTGGATGTCTGAAGGCAGATCTACCTCACAAGTAGAGATTTTATTTTCTCCTTTAACCTGCAGAAATGCCACACGAGGGTTGCTCTCTTCCCCATCCCAGCAACAATCTTAGATTCGGTGGCATCCTGCACAATTGGGAATATTACCATTTCTGACCATTAAGCAGTATACTTATTGATTAAGATTAAGGGGAATGTGACAGATTCGAGACACTGACGAATGTATCCCTTTATTCTTAATGCTAGTTAGTTCATTGAGTATTTCTGTAATAAATTCAGATCTTCCTTAGCCATTAAGTCAGATTCAACCAGTAAACTATCCATTCTATGGGAAATTGCTAAGGCTTATGCCAAGGGAATAATTATTCCTTAGGATGCAGCAGAAGGGGGAGAAGGAACGCTGGCTTGAGGCACAGATGACGGCAGACGAGAGGGCATACTGTGATAGACCCTCAGTGGCTGAGCTGCAGAGGATCACAACGCTTCGGTCTACAGTGAATTCCACGTTCACACAGACAACAAAGAAGGAACTTAATTTTGCAAAACAAAGGCTGTTTGAACATGGTGATAAGACAGGCAAGTATTTCGTCTATCTTGCAGGGAAAACGAACGCCCCTCTAAAGCCATTACCTCAATTAGGGAAGGTACTGGGATCCTTACATTAGATTAGATTACATTGGATTACATTAGATTACATTAGATTACATTACAGTGTGGAAACAGGCCCTTTGGCCCAACATGTCCACACCGACCCGCCGAAGCGCAACCCACCTATACCCCTACATTTACCCCTTACCTAACACTACGGGCAATTTAGCATGGCCAATTCACCAGGCCTGCACATCTTTGGACTGTGGGAGGAAACCGGAGCACCCGGAGGAAACCCACGCAGACACGGGGAGAATGTGAAAACTCCACACAGTCAGTCGCCTGAGGCGGGAATTGAACCCGGGTCTCCGGCGCTGTGAGGCAGCAGTGCTAACCACTGTGCCACCGTGCCGCCCACCTTTGATTCCAAAAAGATTAATGCCTCCTGTCCGAGATTTTTCTCCGAATTATGTCAGCCTGAACATCGTGAGGATAGATGGATTAAGATGGAGTCATTTTTCAAGAACCCGGGTCTTCCAGGAGCAACCCCTGAAGAAGTGTTGTGTCTTAATTCATCATTGTCAGCACAGGAGGGTGTGAAGCAGCTTCAGAATGTAAAGGCGCACCTTCCTGACGGATATCCGCGTGAATTTTATAAATATTTATAAACCTATTGTCAGGGCTGATGTTTAACACTTCCGTTAGTCATACAGTCATGAACCCCTCCCTCCATCCTTAATAGAGGCTCATATGTCTCTGATGCTGAAGAAAGGAAGACCCTGGAGGATGGTGCTTCTTGCACGCCAATCTCACTTCTAAATGTTGGTCCCAAACTCCTGTCTGAGATCCGTGCATTAAGGCTGGAAACTTTGCTGCCTTCCGTTGCCAAAGAGGACCAAACATGTTTTATAAAGGGCCACATATCTTCCTACAATATTAAGAGGTTACTCAATATGATCCAAGAGTGTCAACAACAATCTGTCCAGGGATTATTTATCTCTTTAGATGAGATAAGGCTTTTGATTGGGTTGAGTGGCCGAATCTCTTCTGTACATTAGAACAGTTTGGTCTATGCAAAGTTTTTATCAAGTGGATGAGGGTCCTTTACCGTGATCCTCTGGCTGCGGTTCTAATTAATGGTGTGCCAATCAGTAATATTAATATTTCTCCAGGCAGCCGTCAAAGTTGACACCTTTCGCCATTGTTGGTTACGTTGATGATTGAGCCATTGGCGAGGCCATCTGTCGGGATGCCAACATATCTGCCCCAGAAGTGGGATAGAAATCACGTAAGAATACATTGTATGCAGATGAGGGCCTTATGTTTTTTGCAAATCCCGCAATTTCGGTAGTTCATGTGATGCAATTTTACATAGTTGGAGGCCATGCCTATGGGAGGTCATAGGGAAATACCTGATACTGAGGCCTAATCCTTATTTCCTTTTAAATGGTCACTGGGGTGATTTCCCTATTTCAGGATATTCATTATCATCTGTCTTCGATCATTTATTTAACGTGAACTATGTCCATTTACTGAATTAGACTAGATTAGATTAGATTACAGTGTGGAAACAGGCCCTTCGGCCCAACAAGTCCACACCGACCCACCGAAGCGAAACCCACCCATGCCCCTACATTTACCCCTTACCTAACACTACAGGCAATTTAGCATGGCCAATTCACCTGACCTGCACAGGTTTGGACTGTGGGAGGAAACCGGAGCACCCGGAGGAAACCCACGCAGACACGGGGAGAACGTGCAAACTCCACACAGTCAGTCGCCTGAGGCGGGAATTGAATGCGGGTCTCAGGCGCTGTGAGGCAGCAGTGCTAACCACTGTGCCACTGTGCCACCGTGCTGCCCACTAAATTTTGTTTGACAAAATTAAACAAGACCTACAAAGATGGGAGGCATTTCCAATATCCTGGCTAGGTCGGATAGCTGTTATTAAAATGAATGTCCTTCCTCATTTCCTACATCCAGTTCAAATGCTTTCTATGATGTTTCCCAGACAGATATTTCGGAAACATAATGGCTGGTTTAGCTCTTTTATTTGGCACAATAAGCGATTCCTTATCAAGCTAACAAAATTGCAACTGCCCCACAGATTGTGGGGAGTTGATCTCCCCGGTTAAAAGCAATCAATTAAGTTTTTTTTTCATCGTACATTCGTGCCTGAGCCGCTGAGGTCTCGGCATCAATAAGACATTGAGCCATCTCAGACAAAGTGAACCCTTATAAGTCTGTTGTTCTTAGATAAATTGACAACGTTGATGGAGTATTGTCATAAACTAATGATTATCAATACTGTTAAAACTTGAAGGACAATGCATCAGATCAAGGGCAATACAGCCAAAACCATGTTTATTACCGCTATAATTGGTATACCGGGTTGTCAACCGAGGATAATGGAGTCCAGGTTTAAACTGTGGGCAGCGAGATGGGGTACCTTGCTAGGGTGATTTAGAATTAGTAGAATCTCTACAGTGTGGAAACAGGTCCTTGGGCCCAGCAAGTCCACTTCGATACTCTGAAGAGTAACCCACCCGGACCCATTCCCCTACCATTCTATATTTATCCTGACTAATGCTCCAACTTACAGATCCTGGAACACCATGAGCCATTTAGCAATGGCCAATTCATCTAACCTGCACATCATTGTGACTGTGGGAGGAAACCTTCGCAGACTCAGTTGAGAATATACTAACTCCGCACAGCCAGTCACCCAAGGCTGGAAGCAAACCCGTAACCCTGGTGCTGCGAGTCAGCAGTGCAAACCACTGAGCCACCATGTGTTACTTGAGGGAGAAACAATTATATCATTTGATCAAATAACTCGTAAGTATGGACTACCTAGTAGAGACTTCTTCTGTTTTTCTCTTTGCAGATTAGAGATTTGATTTAAAAAAAAACCTTCAACAGACTTTTACATAACCGATAGAGAGAAGCGGATGCTTATTGTTGAGAATACCCTCTCTGTCAGTACCCTTTAACATTTATAGGAGAGTGACCCTCATACAAGACTGTGCAGCTTCGTGACGTCTGTGCGAGAGAGTTGGGGGGTTTAGATCTCTTCGGAGACATGGGAGGATATTTGCGAAAATGCTCGAATGATTTTGATCTGTAATAGGACCCATTCCATGCAGTTGAAAATTATTCACAGGGTCTACCTGACACCAGATTTTCTCTCAAAATTCAAAGTGGGATTATCTTCAGCATGTCCTAAATGCATAATGATTGCAGGCACTCTTACTCATTGCATGTGGTCCTGCTGCAGGTTTCGTATATATTGGAGCACTGTGTTAGGTGTAGTAGAGTGAGTCTTGGAGACCGAATTGGAGATGGACCCTCTTTCCTGGCCCTACCCAGAGTATCTTATGCAGATGCACATGGGAAAAAAATATCCTTACTTTTTGGGCGAGGAAAAGTATTCTGTTGTGTTGGATGTCTGAAAACTCCCCGGGTCTGTTGGGTCTTTTTAAGCTCAACATGGAGAATATCCCTTTGAACTTTCTCACCAGTATGGTAAACCAAAAAACAAAGATTAATATAAGTCATAGAGTCATAGAGATGTACAGCATGGAAACAGACCCTTCGGTCCAACCCATCCATGCCTACCACTTATCCCAAACCAATCTAGTCCCACCTGCCAGCACCCGAACCATAACCCTCCAAACTCTTCCTATTCATATAACCGTCCAAATGCCACTTAAATGTTGCATTTATACCAGCCTCCCCCACTTCACCAGGCGCTCATTCTTTACGCGTACCACACTCTGTGTGAAATAGTTGCCTCATGGGTCTCTTTTATATCTTTCCCCTCTCACTCTGAACCTATGCCGCCTCGTTCTGGACTCCCCGACCCCAGGGAAAAGACTTTATCTATTTACCTTATCAATGCCCGACATAATTTTGTAAACCTCTATCATGTCACCCCACAACCTCCGATGCTTCAGGTAAAACAGCCCCAGCCTATTCAGCCTCTCTCTCTAGCTCAAATCCATCAACCCTGGCAACATCCTTGTAAATCTTTTTTGAACCCTTTCAGGTTTCACAACATATTTCCGATAGGAAGGAGACCAGAACTGCACGCAATATTCCAACAGTAGCCTAACCAATTTACTGTACAGCCGCAACGTGACCTCTCAACCCCTGTACTCAATACTCTGACTAATAAAGGAAAGCATACCAAACGCCTTCTTCACTAACCTATCTACCTGCGACTCCACTTTCAAGGAGCTATGAACCTGCACTGCAATGTCTCTTTGTTCAGCAGCACTCCCTAGGGCCTTACCATTAAGTGTATAAGTCCTGCTAAGATTTGGTTTCCCAAAATGCAGCACCTCGCATTTATCTGAATTAAACTCCATTGTCACTACTCAGTCCATTGGCCCATCTGGTTAAGATCCTGTTGTAATCTGAGGTAACCCTCTTCGCTGTTCACTACACCTCCAATTTTGGTGTCATCTGCAAACTTACTAACTGCTCGCATCCAAATCATTTATGTCAATGACAAAAAGTAGGGGACCCAGCACCGATCCTTGTGGCACTCCACTGGTCACAGGCCTCCAGTCTTAAAAGCAACACTCCACCACCACCCTCTGTCTTCTACCTTTCAGCCAGTTCTGTATCCAAATGGCCAGTTCTCCATGTATTCCAAGAGATCTAAACTTGCTAATCAGTCTTCCATGGGGAACCTTGTCGAACGCCTTACTGAAGTCCATATAGATCACATCTACCTCTCTGCCCTCATCATTCCTCTTTGTTACTCCCTCAAAAATCTCAATCAAGTTTGTGAGACAAGATTTCCCACGCACAAAGCCATGTTGACTATCGCTAATCAGTCCTTGCCTTTCTAAATACATGCAGATCCTGTCCCTCAGGATTCCCTCCAACAACTTGCCCACCACCAACATCAGGCTCACTGGTCTATAGTTCCCTGGTTTGTCCTTACCACCCTTCTTAAACAGTGGCACCACGTTAGCCAACCTCCAGTCTTCCGGCACTTCACCTGTGACCATCCATATTACAAATATCTCAGCAAGAGGCCCAGCAATCACTTCTCTAACTTCCCACAGAGTTCTCGGGTATACCTGATCATGTGCTGGGGATTTATCCAACTTTACCAGTTTTAAGACATCCAGCACTACCTCCTCTGTAATTTCGACATTTTACAAGGTGTCACCATCTATTTCCCTACATGTTATATCTTCCATATCCTTTTCCACAGTAAATACTGATGCAAAATACTCGTTTAGTATCTCCCACATATTTCCTGTGCCAGGAAAAATATTCTGTTGTGTTGGATGTCTGAAAACCCCCCGGGTCTGTTAAGTTGTCGTAAGCTCGTCATGGAGAATATCCCTTTGGACTTTCTCACCAGTATGGTGCACCAAAAAGCAGAGATTTGTATGAGAAAAGGCAACCTTTTTTGGATTACCTTCAGCGTAAACCACCTTAAGCGGTATATCTATGGACCACATTGGGATTCTATTCTATCAATGTAAGCATTTTAATTTTTTCAACAAAGTTTTTTTATTGAAAATTAGATTTTTATTATTATATTAAACCAATAACAAAACAACTCAAACAACTGAACAAAATTACATCCATGTGCATGTACATACAAAACCAGTTAAAGTCTCTAAACGGACAGAAGAAAAACAAAAATAAACAAAAAATAGTAAATAAATAATACGGCTCAGAATAACAAAACGATAGCTCTTGTTCTTCGAGAGCAGTAACTGATACACATTCATATGTCGACAATTCTACATATTTGATTCATTAGACAATACCGTCATGGCTATATAAAAGCCCTTTTTAGAGTGGCAGATAAGCCTGCATTAGAAATGCAAGAGAGAAACAGAGGGAAGGTGCTGTATGAGAGTGGTAGAGCACGAGCCTTGTTCGGGAGCCGGTGCCATAACAGATATACAGTGAGTGTGAGGGAGCAGAGAGAATATGGTGACCCTTATCTTGAAAGAGTGGGGAAGCTTATTGATGCTTGTCCTGTTTTGTTGGACATTTCTTCAGACCGCAGATACTGCACTGAGGTGGGTGGTGAGCTCAGACCCGGTTCTGTGGGTGTGGTGGTGTTATCCCTCTAGGAAGAGAATGGTCCCCCTCTGTACTAGCCCATCCACCAGCACCTCCGTGCCCCTGTCGACAAACCGTGGTGTAATTTCCCCTTAGCTACCATGCTCGGGATAAACTGTGCAGGGCAGCTCCAAATTGAGAAATCTCAACCATGTGCCCATTGGCCTTTTAAAGATGGCCCCAGTGTCAGGGGTCACGGAATATCCAGGGCATCCGGGTGATGGTGAGTACCTCCAGTCATGATGGGTGGGAGAATCGGGCTGGCATTGTTTGAGAGGGACACCATGGGATGGGGTGGGTAGTTAATGAGATGAGTTTGGTAAGATAGCTCCACGAAACTAGGTCGGCCTCATGCAGACAACCCCTCTGTCACACTTAATGAAAATGTCACTGAGACAGTTTATTTGTTAGATTCGGCCCAGTGAGGAGTAGACTCTGCTGTCCTCACTTCCAGTTAGAAAGTTGCAGAACAAATGCTCAACCAAAACTCTCCATCGACTAAACTCACAGCAACATCACTTTCACTCATACTTCTTCATAATACTGACCCACTCCATGATATCCCTCTCATGCAATGCCAGCCCGATTCTCGCACTCATTATGACTGAAGGTACTCACTATCGCCCGGATGCCTCTGGATATTCCGTGATACCTGACATTGGGCCATCTTTAAAAGGCCAATGGGCACACGGTTGAGATTTCTCAGTTTGGAGCTGCCCTGCACAGTTTACCCCGAGCATGATACTAACGAAAAGTCTTCATTCCAGCATTCTGAAGCCTGTCAACATATCCTTCCATGACATTTTTACTCAGTCTCCCCCACTCTGCCTCCACTCCAAAACAAACTCGTTCACAGTCATACTGCACGAGACTGCCAGTATGACTGGCCATTTGGCCCATCTGGTCCATGCCAACTAAAATGTTCATCCACACTCACCCCATTTCCCTGCCCTTGCTCTATATCCCTCTAATCCTTTCCTATCTGTGTATTTGTCCAAATGCCTTTTCAATGTTGTTCTTGTACCCACCTCAATCACTTCCACTGGCAGCTCAGTCCATATGCGTACCACACTCTGTGTAATAAAGTTGCCCCTCAGGTTCCTTTGTATATATATGTATATATATATATTTCTTTCAAAACATTAATGGATGTCCTGCAATCCTCGATTCCCCAACCTTGGGAAAAAAATTGAAGTATTCAGCCCATGCACGCCGCTCATGATTTTATAAGAGTTATACTTCGATAAGAACCCTCTCAGTTTCCTACGCTGTAAAGAAATAAGTTCTAACCTGTCCAACTTCGACAGTCCAACTTATAACTTAGAGCCTTTAGCCCAGGAAACATCTTTGTAAATTTCTTCTACACTCTTTCTCGTTCAATAATATCCTTTCTAGAGCAGGGTGAACAAAATTAAACATAATACTCCAACTGCAGCCTTACCAACATCCTGTACAACTGCGACATAACGTCCCAACTTCTATACTCAATGCGCTGATGAAGGCCAGTGTGCCAACAGCCTTCTTCGCTGTCCTGTGTATCTGTGACTCAAATTTCAGGTAACCGTGCACCTGATCTCCAACGTCCTTTTGTTCCACGACACACCTTAAGACCCTCTCATTCATCATTAAACTCCTACCTGGATTGGACTTTCCAAAATGCAAGACGTCACACTTATCTACATAAACCTCCATTTGCTATTTCTCAGCCCACTTCCTCAGCTGGTCAAGATACTGCTACAATTTCTGATAATGTTCCTCACTGTAAATGATGCTTCCTAATTTAGTGTCATCTGCAAACTTACTAATCTTGCGTTATGCACTCTGGCCCAAATCATTGATATAGATAACAAACAGCAATGGGCACAGGACCGACCCCTGAGGCACTCCACTAGTCACAGGCCCCCAGTCCGACAAGCATACCTCCACCATAGCCATTTGCTTCATAATGTTAAGCCAATTGTGTCGCCAATTTGCCAGTTTACATTGGAGTTCATTCGATCTAACCTTCTAGAGCGGCCTACCATGTGGAACCTTATCAAAGGCCTTACTGAAATCCATATAGACTATGTCCACCACCCTGACCTTTTCTAATTTCCTAGTCACTTCCGCAAAAACTCTAACAAAATTTGTAATACATGATCTGCCACGCACAAAGCTATGCTGACTGCTCCAAGTCAAACTCTGACTTTCCAAATGCATGCACATCTTATATCTCAGAACCTTCTCAAGCGGTTTACCGAAAACAGATGTGAAACTTACTGGTCTATATTTCCCAGGCTTTTCTTTGCAGCCCTTCTTGATTGCCCAGTCTTCCGGGTCCTTGGCCCTTGAACTGTCATCTCTCGCCTCTTGCAGTGCTCTTCGATATATCTGGTCAGGACCAAGAGATTTATCTGACTTTATGCATTCTAATATGTCCAGAAACACCTCAACTGTGATATAGACTATACCAAGATATGACAACTAACCTCGTAAAGGTCAGAGGTATTCATGTCTTTCTTCATGGCAAACACAGAGGGGAAATTGAGGACTTCACCCATCTCTTGCGGTTTTACACATGTGTGTCCATTTTAAATTTTAAGGCGTCCTATTCTCTCTCTGGTTGTTCTTTTTCTTTCCTATACTGAATTTGGATTCACACTAATCCGCTCAACCAAGAATATCTCATACCCCCTTTTTGTCTTGCTGATTTCCTTCTTCAGTTACCTCCTGTGTCCCCTGTTTACCTCTAGGTATTCCCTTGGTCCCAACTGGTTGTACTTGAGCCGCGCCACCTTTTATTTGCTGGTCAGAGCCTCAATATCTCTTGTCATCCAGGGTTGTCTCTTCCAGCCTCACTTTCCGTTCACCCTCACAGGAACATATAAACCTTGAACTCGAGCTATCTCACTTTTGAAGCCCTCCCAGTTGCCCGTGATCCTTTTACCTGGAAACAAACTACTCCAATCAACCCCTGTAATCCCCTGTCTAATACAAACAAAATACGCCTTGACCCGATTTAGAACTTGAATCTGTGGACCAATTTTGTCTCTACCATAACTATTTTAAAATTAATACAGCTGTAGTCACTTTTTCCAAAATGCTCCCCCACTTTACCTCCGTCACCTATCCTACCCTCTTTCCCAAAGGTTGGTCGAGTTTGTCCCTTCCCGAGTAGGACCCTCTATATATTGCTTGTGGAAACTTTCCTGAACACACTCAACAAATTACGTTCCATCTAAGTTCTTCACCATCTGGATGTCCCAATCTTTGTTAGGAAAATTAAAATCACCTATTATGACAACCCTATTGCTCCTGCAAGTCTCGCCAGTCTCCCTTCATATTTGTTCCTCTAATTCCCTTTGACGCTTTGGAGGCTTATGGTGCAACCATTATAACATCAGCATCCCCCTCTTACTTCTTTGCACCGTTCACAAAAACTCATTGGATATTATCTCAGTTATTTCACCGTTAAATACTAGAGTAATATGCGTCAAACTTAAGTCAGAACTATTGGTATTTAAATTGTTTCCATTTACATCTCTTCCTCGCATTGATTTTAACATTCGAAGCACCCCTTGTCAAGGTACAGTGGAGATATGGAGCTGTACCTTATGGAGGTATGGGAACTGCACATCCAGTCACTTTCAGCATTGGTTACATGTTTCTCCACACTGGGCAGTGATCTAACACAGTGTTACCAAACAATGCAACAGCCTGGGTTTGTATATGAATGAACAAGTGCGGACTGCACAGCTCCCCACGCTGGACATTTAGCCCAGGATTATAGATCAAGCATTAGTGTGGGCTGCACAGAGTTTTACTCTGGACATTGCTGGGTTGCATACAGCTGTACACGAGCCAGATCTACACTGTGCTCCATTCTGAATATGTGATGGATGGGCTGGTTATGTGAGTTGGATTGCAAATGTGAGAGTACTAAACATCTGACAATACATTTATTTTGAGTTTTCATTCTTGTGATTGGGTCCTTCAAATCCTGACTCATCCTATTAGACCCATCCTCCTGGATGAGTCATGGTGAGTGTTGGTGCAGCATCTCAGTCTACAACATGAGCAACAAAAGGAGCAGAGGCTGCAGAGAGGGGAGTATCCATAAAATGGAATGAGGGACTCACAATCAGATCAGACGTGGTCTTAGTGAATGGTGGGGCAGGATTGAATGGACAACAAATGCAACTTATTTATATTTTTCTGTTTGTTCCAAGCAAACTCCCCTTCTCTCCCAGTGTCCCATACTGGAGGGGAGTGAGTCACCTCATGCTGTCCTTGCATAACAGGATGTTGGGGCCTCACTAACCTCCAGATCTCCCTGTGCCCCAGTTTTGAGCTCTGAGTGATTCCCTCCTGTCCCTGTGTCCCAGTCTCAAGCTGTTGAATGACTGCCTCCTGTACCTGCATCACAGACTCGAGCAATTGAGTAACTGCCTCCCGCTCCTGTGTCCCAGTCTCAAGCTCTGAGTGACTCCCTCCTTTCCCTGTGCCCCAGTGTCAAGCAATTGAATGACTGCGTCCTGTTCCTGTGTCCGAATCTTGAGCAGCTGTGTGACTGCCTCCAGATCCAAGTTTTGCGAAAGTAGATGTCCTCCTCCTGCTACTCACTGACAGGCTTTACTAGGTCTGTGCTCACCTGCTGCCTCTGTGGAATGGAGTTGAGGGCCTGAATGGCCTCTTCACATTCCTTACAACTTCTTCTGACGAAAAGCCTTTCTCCTGTTTCTGTAAAACACCATTAAAATCTGAATGATATATTTTTGTATCTTACTTTCAGCAATTCAGCAAACAAGCTGACTGACAGACTTCAGAAGCTGAATAGCCTCCTCCTGTTCATGTGTTATACACTCAAGAGGCAATAGAGTCTCAGAGATGTACAGCATGGAAAAAAACCTTTCAGTCTGATCGTCCATACCGACCAAATATCCTAAATAAATCTCATTCCCTTTGCCAACACTTGCTTCATCTCCCTCTAAACACTTCCCATGCCTGTATCAGTCGAAATGCCTTTTAAATGGTGTAGCTATACCTGCCTCCACCACCTCGTTTGGCTGCTCAATCTATACACACAGCAGTCTCTGTGTGAAAATGTTGTCCCTCATGTCCCTTTTTAAATCTTTCCCCTCTCACCTTAAACCTTTGCCTTCTAATTTTGGACTCGCCTATCCTGGGTAAAAGATGTTGACTGTTTACCTTATCTATGCCCCTCATGATTTTAATTACCTCTATAAGGTCACCCCTCAGCCTCAACACTTGAAAAAAGTCCCATCCTATTCAAACTCTCCCTGTAACTCTAACCCTCCAACACCTGCAACATTCTTTTAAATCTCTTCTGCAGCTTTTCAAGTGTGACAACATCTTTCCCACAGCAGGGAGACCAGAACTAAAGCCAAAGGTGGCCAAACCAATGTCCTGACCAGATGCAACGTGTCATGCAAACGCTTAGACTCAAAGCACACACCAATAAAGGGAAGATCACCAAGTGCCTTCTTCACTGCGCTGTCTACCTGTGACGGCACTTTCAAGGAACAGAGAACCTGCACCACAAGGTGACACAGTAGCTCAGTGACGAGCATTGCTGCTTCAGAGCACAGCGATCTGGGTTTAATTCCATCCTTGAATGACAGCCTGTGTGGTGTTTGCACATTCTCCCTGTGTCTGCATGAGTTTCCTCCGGATGCTATGTTTTCCTCTGATAGTGCAAAAATATACAGATAAGTGTAGATTGGCCATGCTAAATTGCTTGAAGTACCCAGGAATGTGTAGGCGAGGTAGATTAGCCATGGGAAATGCAGGCTCAGAGTGATAGGGAGGGGTTTGTCCAGTGGGATACTGTTTAGAGGTTCGGTGTGGCCACGATGGGCAAATAGGCTGTTTCCTCACTGTAGGGATTCGATAATGTCTATGGAGTTCTCCTTTATTGACAGCTTTCGACAGGACCCTACCTATATGTCTTGCCCTGATTTGTCTTGCCAAAATGCAACACCTGACATTTAACTAAAATAAACTCTATCTGCCACTCCTCGGTTCACCTAAACAAAGTCCCATTATAGTCTGAGAGATAATTCTTCACTGTCGACTGCACCACCAAATTTGGTATTATCTACAAACTTACTGACCATACTTCATATGCTCAAATGCAAATGATTTGTATAAGTGACAAAAGGCAGTGGACCCACTATTGATCTTTGCGGCACGCCACTGGTCACAGGTCTCCAAGTTTAAAGAACAAATATCCACTGTCACACCCTGTCTCCAATATTCAACAAAATTTTGGATCTAAATGGCGAGTTCTCCCTGGATCCGAGGAAGTCTAACCTTGCTCGCCAGTCTACCACGTAGAACATCTTGGTAATCTTACTGAATTCCATAAAGCCAACATCCTCAGGCCTGCCTTCATCAATCATCTTCATCGATTCCTCAAAAAATCCACCGAGTCAGTGAGACGTGATCTCCATTGTACAAAGCCCTCTTCAGTCCTTGTCTTTCCAAATACATATACTTCCTTTTCCTTAAAATTCCCTCCACCAATTTAGTCACCATTGACATCAGGCTCACCGATCTATAGTTACTTGGTTTTTCCTTACTTTCATAAATAATGTCACTATGTTAGCAACCCTCCAGTCTTTTGACACCTCACTTGTGGAAATCAATGAACAAACATATCAGCAAAAGGCTGAGCAATCTCTTTCCTAGCCTCCCACAAACTCATCAGTCCCAGGAATTTGCTCACCTTCGTATGTTTTAAAATGCCCTACATCTCCTTGTAATATAGATACTTTACAAGATATCACGATATATTTTTTCATTCTCTCGCTCTTGTAACCCCCTCCACATTAAATACAGTAGAGAAGCACACATAGGTGGCTTTACTGATCGATAAGGGGACCTATTCTCTCCCTAGTTAATCTCTTGCCATGAAAGGATTTGTAGAATTTCTTCAATGCCTCGT
>NC_057717.1:53503752-53512597 GCF_004010195.1 Chiloscyllium plagiosum
ACTCCTAAACTCATGTTGTCTGGTCTTACCATTTACTCTTTGGAGAAGCGACATATCCGATGCTTTCAGGAAGATCAGATATGTTCCAACTCCAGGATTCCCACTAACCACCTTGTTTGTGACATCTTCAAATAACTCAAGCAAACAATTCAAACATGATTTAGCCTTCGTAAAACCATGTTGACTGTGACGAATTGTGGTTTGAGTTTGCAAATATCCTGAACAATGGACTCTAAAAATTTGCCTTAAATTAAAATAATTTATAGTTGCACTTTAGTCCCTGGTGTATAACATTATTATAAGTTCTTCCCTTTCGAAAACCTTCACGTTTTCTTTGAATTCCTGTTTAATGGGCACAAGGCTTTAAGAGGTCTGCTCCAATTGCTGAGTAAGAGCCACGTGTGGCTGAATTGACTCATCATCCTGCTGGTGTACAATATCGATGGGCTGACGTCTTTCTGGTGTTCCCATGTTGCCATCTCCAAGGCCAGAATGACCTCCTCCTGTTGCTGAGTTAGAGGATTGGGAGATTATGGAATCTTCCTGTTGCTGGGTAACATTTTGAGGGGCTGATGGGTCTTCTCATATTTCTCCATAACAGGTGGATATACTGAACGGTATCCTCATGTATCCCGGAGATGGGACCGAGGGATTGATTGGTCTTCTCTTGTTCCCATACAACAGACACGTGTCTAAATTACCTCTTCCTTCCTCATGAAAGAAGTCTCAGATAGTTTTTATCCTTATCCAACCCCCTTGCAATAAGCTCGGTGGGTCTGAATGGCCTCCTGTTATCCCAGTGTAACAATCTCCAGTCACTGCGTGACCTCTTCTAGTTCCTATGTTACAGACTTGAGGAGGCTGAATGGATTGATCCTGTTGCTGTTTAACAAGATACTGGTGCAGCATGGCCTACTATTATAGGCTCGAGTGGCTGATTGGCCTCCTTCTGTAAATGTATGTCAGGCTCCAGGGGCTGACTAGCCTCGTCCTGTTTTGGTGTAACAGGCTCGAAGGCCTGAATATCTTCCTGTTGTTCCTGTGTAACAGGCTGGAGAACGGAATGGATTCCTCCATTATCTGTGTAATTCACTTCACTTGTTAATTCCTTCTGTCATCTATATTTAAATAAGTTCATCTTTGATTTTTGTAAACTCCAATGGCTACTGGGTCAACCTGATCATCCTTTCGTTAAAAGCTAGCACCTTCATTGCAGGAATCAGTTGAGGGAACCATCTCTGAGCTGCTTCCAACATAACAACATCCTATCTTCATAGAAGAGGCTAACTCTATACACACTACTCCAGATGTGATCTCTCTGTACAGCAGCAGCAACACTTTACCAGCCTGCTGTAAAGTTCCCACCCAGGTTAGAGCTGTCTCAGCTCTGTGGGGGAATACAGAGCATTGTTGGAAGATCATTGTCCTTCTCTACTCCATCGGTATAACGGGAGATCTGGAGAAATTAAAGTTTGAGAAGATCATAAATGATGTGGTGAAATGGTCTCTGCCATTGATCTCCCCAGAGCCCACGTTGCTCAGATTCCACAGAATCTAGTCAGGTGGAGCGCAAAAATAGCAAGGAGGAGCAAACATTGATGGGAGTTATATATCAAAGTGAAAGCTGCAATACAAATGTTGGGCGTGTTATTAAACAGGAAATGAGATATACACATTGGTGGGTACTTCAGTAATAATGTACTGCTTAAATTATATCTAAGCTGTGTTAACCCAATTGAATGCTCATGCTGAGAAAAATGAATTTCATGACCAGGTCTGAGATGGTTTACATGAACATTATGTCAAGCACTGAGCTCCAGATCAGGTTATTTAGGAATTGGTGTTGAGTGATCAGAAGAGCTAATTGAAACTTTTGCTGGAAAGGACCTTTTGGGAACAGTGACCACAATGTATTGGTTTTCTTTTATGCTGTTTGAGTACACGATGGTTTTTGTTTTATTTGAAGTAACCGTGAAAAATCTGAGTCATGCAGACCATGAAAGTGTGAGGCGAAAGTGGGGACTGCAAATGCTGGAGATCAGAGTCGAAGAGTGTGGTGCTGGAAAATCAGGCAGCATACTAAGAGCAGATAAATCGATGTTTCGGGCATAAGCCATTTATCAGGATTGAAGCTTCTGGGCCAAGGGGGCTGAGAGATAAATGGGAAGGGGGTGCGGCAGGGGGTAGGTAGCTGGGATTGCGATAGGTAGCTGCAGCTGGGGTTGAAAGTGATAAGTGACGAAGGGAGACAGAATGCCTCATCTACTGCATCCATTAAACCCAATGTGGTCTTCTCTACATTGGCGAGGCAGGAAGTCAACGTGTGGATCATTTCAGAGATCATCCTTTGCTGGGTCCTACATTACTCTGAATCCTCTGGGACTGCCTCATTGAACAATTCCATCGCCTTGTGGCTGAGCACTTTAACTCCCCTTCCCACTCTGCCAAGGACATGAGGGCCCTGGGCCTGCTCCATCACCAAACCGAAGCCACCAGAAGCCTGGAGGAAGAAAACCTCCTCGTCTGCCTTGGGACCCTTCAACCACAGGTGGTGATCGTGGATTCAACCATTTCCCCTAATCCCACCTTATCCCACTCCAACCTTCAAAGTCATCACAGCCCTTTTGAATGTTCCTATGTATCCACCTTCCTCCCTATCAATCTGGTCCACCCTCCTCTCCGACTATCACTTTCAATCCCACCTTCATCTACCTATTAGACGAAAGGAGGCAGCTTAGAAAAATGCCAAGTGTTGCTGTGAGCCAGTGGATTCAGAGAAATGTAGGACCCAGCAAAGGATGATCAAGAAACTGAGAAAAAAATCAAAAAGAGAAAAAGCGTGCAAACGAAAGAAAAACATAAAGACTGCTAAAAAGCGTCTATCAATGTATGAAAAAAAATAAAAACAGGGTCAAATGTGGAACAGTTGCTGCGGGTTCAGGATAATTTATTGCAGAGAACAGAGAACTCGCAGGGAAAAGAAACAGTTTCTTTGTGTCTATCTTCATGGAAGAACGTCCAGAAATTCTTCCAGAAATACCAAGTGACCATGGGATTGTGTAAGCAAAGCCTAAGATCGTTCTTATCAATCTTGAGGTCATCTTTGAAAAGAAAGCTGGATTGAGTATTTATTATCTGACATACGAGATGCACATCATACAAGAATTTCAGAAGAAGCAGCAATAGACATGTTGATTGCATCGAGGATTTTCACTTTATTTTCAGACACATTCCCGAAAGTCATTTAGCCAATCTGGACAAGGCAAAGGTTATAAATATTATCCAACAGTTTAAGAAAGGATGAATTTGGAGAATGGTGAACTACAGACCAGTTATCTTGTCATCTGCAGTAAGGTATCTGTTGGACTCGATTACAAAGAACATGCTACTAGATATTTAAAAGGTAATAACATAACTGGGGAGTGTGAGAATGTACCGATGGAAGGAAAACCAGAAATGGCAAACATATATTTGGAATGGTTTGAAGATGATTCTTGTGGACATAGGCAATGAAGAACCATTGGATAACATATAGTTGGATATTCATGAGCTTTTTCTAAAGAACTCATACTGTAAGTTCATAAGAAAAGTTAAACCGAGAGGTATTGGGAAGAACATATGCAAATGGGAAAGTAAAAATTAGGTTTACATTCATGTCAATGTAATTGGAAGATAGAGGATGTCGTGCACCAGTTGCATCGAGCGTTGGTGAGACTAAACTTAGAATATTGTGTATCGTTCGCAGTCCCAATCTCAAAAAGAATATATTGACTACAGAGGAACTGCAAAAGGTATTATCCAGATTAATCCGTTAAATGGCAAGATTGTCTGATGGGGAACCTCAGCCTGTAATCTCGAGTTTCAAAACATGAGAGTTGATTGTAGTGAATCTTAGAAACATCGAAAGGACTGAATAACAGAGGGACATGACGAAGTACAAGTAGGCGAGATAAGGGAGAATCCCACGATATTCTACACGGACAAGTCGAACAGAATAATCAGCAAACCGTTCCTGTCCATAAGAAACCAAAGGGACAATCTGTGTGTCAAGCTGGAGAACATTGATGGATTGTTTCATGAGACCTTCACATCTATTTTACTTGGGAGAAGGAGGAGGCATGTACAGAATTCAAGAAGATGGACTAGGAAGCTCTTGAAGAGATTGATGTAAAATACGAGCAGGGATTTGAGGCTTTGTTCTGTACAAATTTGGACCAATCTCCATGTCTGAATGAGTTGTATCACAGGCGGTTGTTGGGGTCAAATGAGGAAAGACCCTGACTGAATATTTTAATTAGACTCTGACCATAGGGGAGGTGCCAGAGAACTGGAGAATTGTTAAAATGATTCCACTTCAGAGTAAGGGTGGGAGAGATCGACCAGGGAACTATAGACGAGCGAGTATTAGATCACTGTTAAGGAAACTACTGGATAAAATAGGGAAGGAGAAAATCGAACTCCAATCAGAGTTGCAAGGTTTGATCAGGGATAATCATCATGACTTTATCAGGAGGAAGTCACATCCAATGGATTTGATTGAATTAGTTTGAGGAGGTCGATAATTTAGTTTTGCAGGAAGGCCTTTGACAAATTTCCACCTGGGAAATTGAAAAATAAAGTAAGATCTCAAAATATGATGGCTAACTTGACAAGTTACAACAAAAAATGTCTGAGTAGCAGGAGACAGAGGGTGGTGGGAGAAGGCTGTTTGTGTGACTGGAGACTAGTGTCCCCTGATGTACCACAGAGATCAGTGTTGTGTCCCTTATTGTTTGTGTTATTCATAACAAATTATAAATCTGAATGTGGAGGGAGCTAGGTGGAGAGTGGGGAAGGTGTGATAAGTAAGTGTACGTTTGACATAAGATTGGCTAGGTGGTTCGCAGTGAGGAGGAAGGCCTTAAATTTACAGGAAGATGCAGATGGAATGGTCAGATGGGCACATCAATGGCAGATGGAATGTAACCCTGATAAATATGAGATGATGCACTTTGGGAGATGGAACCAGGCAGGGGAGGACTCAGTGAATGGTAGCACACTGGGAAGCTCAGATTCTGCTTCTCCACACATCCCTGAATGTGACCGGACAGTTAATGCTTAAACATGTGTTACTGGAAAAGCGCAGCAGGTCAGACAGCATCAAAGGAGCAGGAGAATCGATGTTTCCGGCAGATTCCTGAAGAAGGCTTATGCCCGAAACGTTGATTCTCCTGCTCCTTTGATGCTGCCTGACCTGCTGCGCGTTTCCAGCAACACATTCTTTCAGCTCTGATCTCTAGCATCTGCATTTCTCACTTTCTCCTGGACAGGTTAATGGACGAGTTAAGAATTGGCCCTTGGGTGTAGCGTTTCCTAATTAGGGTGTAGATTATAAGAGCAATACAGGGCCTTGGTTCGGCCAAAATGGAGTACTGTATGTAGAACATAGAACATAGAACAATACAGCACAGAACAGGCCCTTCGGCCCACGATGTTGTGCCGAACATTTGTCCCAGCTTAAGCACCCATCCATGTACCTATCCAATTGCCGCTTAAAGGTCACCAAAGATTCTGACTCTACCACTCCCAGAGGCAGCACATTCCATGCCCCCACCACTCTCAGGGTAAAGAACCCACTCCTGACATCTCCCCTATACCTTCCACCCTTCACCTTAAATTTATGTCCCCTTGTAACACTCTGTTGTACCTGGGGGAAAAAGTTTCTGACTGTCTACTCTATCTATTCCTTTGATCATCTTATAAACCTCTATCAGGTCACCCCTCATCCTTCGCCGTTCCAACTAGAAAAGGCCTAGCACTCTCAACCTATCCTCGTACGACCTATTCTCTATTCCAGGCAACATCCTGGTAAATCTTCTTTGCACCACTCCAAAGCTTCCATATCTTTCCTAAAGTGAGGCGACCAGAACTGCCCACAGTTCTCCAAATGTGGCCTAACCGAAGTCCTGTACAGTTGCAACATCACTTCACGACTCTTGAATTCAATCCCTCTGCTAATGAACGCTAATACACCATAGGCCTTCTTACAAGTTCTATCCACCTGAGTGGCAACTTTCAAAGGTCTATGAACATAGACCCCAAGATCCCTCTGCTAGTCCACCTTACTAAGAACCCTACCGTTAACCCTGTATTCCGCATTCTTATTTGTCTTTCCAAAATGGACAACCTCACACTTGACAGGGTTGAACTCCATCTGCCACTCCTCAGCCCAGCTCTGCATCATATCTAAGTCCCTTTGCAGCCGACAACAGCCCTCCTCACTATCCACAACTCCACCAATCTTCGTATCATCTGCAAAGTTACTGACCCACCCTCGACTCCCTTATCCAAGTCAATAATAAAAAATACAAACAGCAGAGGACTCAGAACTGATCCCTGCGGAACTCCACTTGTAACTGGGCTCCAGGCTGAATATTTGCCATTTACCACCACTCTCTGACTTCGACTGGTTAGCCAGTTTTCTATCCAATTGGCCAAATTTCCCTCTATCCCATGCCTTCTGACATGTAGCTTCGGGAACCACATTCCAGGAAGGATGTAATTGTACTGGAGAGGGTACAGAGGTGATTCACCAGGATGCTCCCTGGGATGGAGCATATCAGCTATGGAGAGAGGCTGGATAAGCTCGGGTTGTTTAGTTTGGAGCAGAGAAAGCTGAGAAGTCAGTGATTCAGAAGGATAAGATTATAAGCGACATGGACAGGGTGGATAGACAGCAGCTGTTCCTTTTAGTGAGAGGGTCAAGAACAAAGGAACGCACTTTTAAAGTGAAGGGTTTGAGGTTCAGAGATGATTTAAACATTTTTTCACCTCGACGTGTGGGGATCTGGGATTACTTTCTGAGAGGGGAATGATCACCTCACAATCGTTAAAAAGTACTTGGACGAGCAATTGGAAGTGAGAACATTCCAGGCTATGAGCTTGCTGTAGGAAAGTGGGAATATTAGATTACTTACAGTGTGGAAACAGGCCCTTCGGCCCAACAAGTCCACAGCGACCCGCCGAAGCGCAACCCACCCATTCCCCTATATTTACCCCTTTTACCTAACACGACGGGCAACTTAGCATGGCCAATTCACCTGACCTGCACATCTTTGTGACTGTGGGAGGAAACCGGAACACCCGGAGGAAACCCACGCAGACACGGGGAGAATGTTTAAACTCCACACAGCCAGTCGCCTGAGTCGGGAATTGAACCCAGGTTTCTTGCGCTGTAAGGCAGCAGTGCTAACCACTGTGCCACCGTGCCGCCCACGACTATTATAGATCGTGCTGTATTTCTGTTGGCACAGAGTCTATGCTCCTGTGAGTGTATGGTGTGGAAGGTCAATTATTGAGCAGTTTAAGACAGGAATTTATGGATTTCTGAAGAGTCATATTCATAAGGGTTATAAGAGTGAACTGTATTAGCATGTTAAAACATGTCAATGTGAGAAATATGAGAAAACAAGTGCAGTTTCCTTACAGTTTGAAACCAGAGAATGGAAAATGGGGAACAGGGAAATGGCAGAACTATGAAGCCACTACTTCAGTTCTGTCTTCACAAAACTTTCGAACAATACAAGGAAAACCGAGTCTGCTGTGGGAAAATGGTAGAGTACATGGAACAATAAACATAGTAAGTAAAGCGTTTAGCAGAAATTATTGTTGCTGAAAGTAATGGTCACAGACAACACTAACATATATTTCTGAAATTGGAATTATGTTTGAGAAACAAACTGGGAGTCAAATGAAAGAGAAGCAATGGACGTAAAACATTTTGATTTTTAGAAAAATGTTGGTAAAGCTCCAAGCCCAATTTGCAAAATCAAATCTGAGTGGATTGGGGCTAATATATGGACATGTTTCTAGAATGGGACAGCTGGCAGGAAACAGAGAATAGAAATAAACAGACTCGTCAAGTAATAGCCTGACATTTTCTGAAAGGTATGATTCTGTGAGTATGACTATGTCCCAGACGCCCAATTACCTTCCCCAGATATCTCCTGTCTCATCAGCAGGACGGACACAGCAAAAGTGGCGGTACAGTGGGATACAGTTGGAAGGAATTGCTCTTGGAGTCCTCAACATTGACGCCGTATCCCATGAAGTCTCATGGCATTAGTTTGCACATGGGAAAAGAAACCTCCTGCTGATTACCATGTACCAGCCTCTCTCAACTGATAAATCAGTACTCCTCCATGCTGACCAAGCACTGAAGGTAGCACGTACGCAAGATGTACTCTGGGTGGGAGATTTCAATGTTCACCACCAACAGTATCTCAGCTACAGCCCGGTCCGGTCCGAAAGGAGATATCTGGCGGCAGGTGGTGAAGGAACCAACAAGAGGAAAATACATACTTGACCACAGCCTTACTAATCTGCCAGTTGCAGAAGTATCTGTCCATGACAGTGTCGCTAAGAGTGACTACCGCATAGTCATTGTGGAGATAACGTCACACTTGCACATTGAGAATATCCTTCACCATTTTGGGTGGTACTATCACGGTGCTTAATAGGGCAGACTTCGAACAGATCTAGCAATTC
The DNA here is from genome assembly GCF_004010195.1 of Chiloscyllium plagiosum. NCBI lineage: Eukaryota > Metazoa > Chordata > Chondrichthyes > Orectolobiformes > Hemiscylliidae > Chiloscyllium > Chiloscyllium plagiosum. Next base: position 53,512,279 of record NC_057717.1, read on the forward strand.
AAATCTGGATGTCCATAAGGTGTTGTGGGTCATTAATAGCAGTGGAATTGTAGTCCCGCATAATCTCATGACCTGACATATCTCTCTCACAACAATTGCCATCAATCCAGAGAATCAACATTGGTTCAGTGGAGTGTGCAGGATGGCAGGAGCAGCACCAGGCATACCTGACAATGAGGTGTCAGCCTGGTAAAACCACCAAAAAGGACTACTTGTGCGCCAAACAGCATAAGCAGTAAGTGATAGACAGAGCTAAGTGATCCCACAAGCAACGGTTCAGATCTAAGCTCTGCAGTCCTTCCACATCTAGTCGAGAAAC
>NC_057717.1:53512776-53520654 GCF_004010195.1 Chiloscyllium plagiosum
CCCAAGTATCTCCTGTATATAAAAAGCAAAACAAATCCAATCCGGCCAATTACCACCCCATCAGTCTATTTTCGATCATCAGTAAAGTGATGGAAGGTCTCAGTGCTTTTAAGCAGCAACCTGCTCAGCAATAACCTTCTTAATGACGACCAGTTTGGGCTCCACCAGGGCCACTCAGCTCCTGACCTCATTACCGTGGTTCAAACATGGACAAAAGAGCTGAATTCCAGAGGTGGGGTGAGAGTGACAGTCCTTTAAAACGAGGTTGCCTTCGACCAAGTGTGGTATCAAGGGGCCTTAACAAAACTGGAATCAATGTGAATCAGAGGCAGACTCCCTGCTGGTTAGAATCATACCTGACACGTAGGAAGGTGGTCATGGTTGATGAAGGTCAGTCAACGCAGCTCCAGGTCTGCAGGAGTCCCTCGAGCAGTGGCCAAAAACTTCTTCAGGTCTGCTTCATCAATGATCTTCCCTCCATTTTAAGGTCAGAAGTGGGGATGTTCGCCAATGATTGTACAATGTTCTGCAACATTTGTGGCTCCTCAGATACTGAAGCAGTCCATGTTCAAATGCAACAAGGTCTGGACAGTATCCAGGCGAACAAGTGGCAAGTAATATTCAGGCCACACAAATGCTAGACCATGACCATCACCAATAAAATACAATCTAACCTGCCCCTTGTTATTCAATGGTGTTACTATCAGTGAATCCCCCAGTATCAAAGTCCTGGTTGGTAATCATCGCTCATAAACTCACATGGTCTCGCCACATAAACACAGTAACTACAAGAGCAGGTCCGTTGCTGGGAATACTGTGGCGAAAAACTCACATCCTGATTTCCAAAAGTCTGTCCATAATCTACAATGCATAAGTCAGAAGTGTAATAGAAGACTCCCAATTTGCCTGGATGACTGCAGCCCCAACAACACTCAAGAAGCTTTTTACCATCCAGGACAAAGCAGCCAGTTTGTTTGTCCCTACACCCACAATGCTTCACCATCAACAGTGCAGTAGCAGCAGTGTTTTACTATCTACATGCTGCAGTGAAATGATTCACCAAAGATCCTCAGAGACCATCTTCCCAACACACGACCAAGTCTATCTAGAAGGATAAGGGCCGCAGATGTATGGAAATACAATCATCTTTAAGCCATTCAGCATCCTGACTTGGAAATATATCACAGCTCCTTCACTGTCACTGGGTCAGAATCCTGTGATTCCCTTGCTAATGGCATTGGAGGTCAACCATAGCAGGTGGACTGCAGCGTTCAACAAGGCAGCTCACCACCACAGCACCGAGAAGACTAAGACAAGTGGAGTGAATGGGTAAATACGTTACAGATGGAGAACAATGTGGATATAGGTGACGGTGTGCCCTTTGGTGGAAACAATAAATTGGCAGCCTACCATTTGAAAGGAGTGGTTGAAACGTGTTGATCTACAAAGGGACGTATGCTCCTTTTTGTTGTTTCCTTCTGCATAAACCTCTGAGGCCCATGCAGCGCAGTGAGTCCTGCAACCAGAAGTCAATACTGGGCATGGCATTGGCCCGCTGCCCAGTCTATATACAACCAGCACGTGGGGAGCTATAACATTGAAAATGATCTGGACCTCCTTGTACACCAGTCACTGAAAGCAATATTGCAGGAAAGAAAGCAGTAAAGAAGATAAATGGTGTGCTGACCTTCATTTCAGGGGGATGTGAGTCCAGGAGAAATGGTGTCTTACTGTAGCTGTACAGGGCCTTGGGGAGACATCATCACAAACATTGTGCAGTATTGTGGACAGTTCTCATCTCCATATCTAATCAAGGACAAACCTGACATTGACAGAGAGCAGTGAAGAATGACCAGACTGATATCTGGGATGGCGAGCTTGTTGTGGGAGCAGAGTTTGTGGTGACTGAGCCAGTATTCCATGGGGTTTAGGAAAATGAGTGGAGAAATCAGTGAAATATACAAACGTCTGACATGGTGAGACAGATTGGAAGCAGGAATGATAATTCCCCTAGCTGGTACAGGCAGGTCACTCTGCATTGAGATGAGAATAAATGCCTGTACTCACTGACTGGGGAACCTGGGGAATTCTCTCGCACCTGGAAACCAAGACACTGATTATAAATAAAGATTTCGAGACTGTAAGGGGATGGTGGGAGAGCAGGAGTACAGTGTGGAAATGAAGGGCCAACCATCATTTCATTGAATGGGTTGCAAATTCGATGGACCAAACGTACTACTGCACCGCCTATTTTATAGCTTCCCAAGGTTACTCACATTAACGGATATGTATATTGTGTGGGGTAAGTGCATTGCGGACATTTTTTTTCATGAACTAGAATGGGGAGGCTCAAAGTGTTGCATGATCTACTCCTTTCCCAATGTTTCTGTGGAGTCTGTGGGAAAGCTCGGTAAATGTTGTCACAAGCTCTCAGATATTAGGAAGGGGGAACCTGCAGGGTCGACAGGACTGTGTTCCCATTCCCTTTTCCGACACTGATGCTGAGTCCGGGTGTTCTGTCTAGTTTCATCCTTTCAGACCTCGGAGAAGTTAGATACAAATGAGTGCGTTGATTGACCGTTTCAGAGACCATTGAAATGTTTATCACATGTAAGGGTCTTTGGAGTCAGTTTTAGGCCAGCCCAGGAAATCACGGGAGATTCACTTCCTAAAAGTACATTGGAGAAGGAAATTCTGTGTCCATATTGGCTTCAAGGTCACTGTTACTGACACCAGATTTTAGATCTCGATATTTTATTAATTGCTTTTAACTTCCACCCGCTGCCAGAGTATTAGCCTGGTCTGGATTAATAATCCAGTGACATTTCCCACAGCACCATCTCCACATGGGTATCTATCGGAAACCATACTGAACAGGTTACTTCTGTGCTGCTTGACACTCTGTCAAAAAGAACTCCCATCAATTTGGCTGTTATGATGGGACTGAGTGGGTAATAATTGGTCAGTTTGTAATATTTCCCGTCTTAGTGGACAGGACACAGCTGAATAATTTTCCACATTGCCAGGGAGATGTCAAGTTTGGAGCTGGAATGAAACAGCTTCCCCAGGGACACGGCTTGTTATACAGCACAAGGCTTCAGTCCCATTGCAGGAATGGGGTCAGGACCCATTGTCTGTGTCGTATCTACTGTGTTCAGCGGTTTCTTCATGTCATGTGCAGCGAATCAAATTGGCTGAAGACTGCCATCTGTGATTTTGTTGGCATCATGATGAGGGTGAGGTGTATCATCGACTCAACACTTCTGGCAGAGGATTGTGCAGATAAAACATCCTTCTCTTTTACACTGATGTGAAGGTCTGTTCCATTATTTAGGATGGGGATGTTTGTGGAACCCTCTCCTCCAGTCATTTGTTTAATTGTCCATCACCATTTATGGGGAGAAAGTGAGGTCTGCAGATGCTGGAGATCAGAGATGGAAATGTGTTGCTGGAAAAGCGCAGCAGGTCAGGCAGCATCTAGGGAACAGTAGAATCGACGTTTCGGGCATTAGCCCTTCCTGAAGAAGGTATAATGCCACGTCGATTCTCCTGTTTGACAGACTGAGGTGTCATCCTGGCGAAAAGTTACAGGTTGTGGTTGAATGCTGTTCTGCTTCTCCTGCTGCTGTGGTCTACAGCACTACATAAATACGCAGTTTCGAGCTGCAATATCTGCAATGCAATTCTGCTGTCTGTTCCCCAATTCTCAGAGACCCATTCACCCATCAGCCCTGAACACAGTGACCTAACCTGGTTTCTGATGTGGAAATACTTCCATTTTCAAACTCTCATTCTGCTGAGGGTCTGTCTCCCCGGGTCTTGCTTCCAATCTGGCACAATCCACAAAAACATTTAACTGATCTTAATTTAAATGTTTAATTCAAATGTTTAATTCAGCTGAATATTTTTCCTTGTGAAATGCCATCTTCTGTGTTGAAAGTGAATGTGTTTCCTCTGTTTCACTCCCTGACCATGATTAAGATCTCTGTAGACAATAGACCATAGGTGCAGGAGTAGGCCATTCTGCCCTTTTTGCCTGCACCACCATTCAATATGATCATGGCTGATCATCCTTAATCAGTATCCTGTTCCTGCCTTATTTCCATAACCCTTGATTCCACTATCCGTCAGAACTCTATCCAACTCTTTCTTAAATGAATCTGGAGACTGGGCCGCCACTGCCCTCTGGGGCAGAGCATTTCACACAGCCACCACTTTCTGAGTGAAGAAGTTTCTCCTCATCTCTGTCCTAAACGGTCTACCCCATATTTTTAAACTGTGTCCAATCCTTTAATAATCTTACATGTCTCAATCAGATCCCCTCTCGGTCTTCTAAACTCAAGAGTATACAAGCCCAGTCGCTCCAGTCTTTCAGCGTAAGATAGTCCCACATTCCAGGAATTGACCTTGTGAACCTACGCTGCACTCCCTCAAGAGCCAGAATGTATTTCCTCAAATTTTGAGACCAGAACTGCACACAATACTCCAGGTGTGGTCTCACCAGGGCCCTGTACAGCTGCAGAAGAACCTCTTTGCTTTTATACTCAATCCCTCTTGTTATGAAGGTCAGCAATGTATTAGCCTTCTTCCCTACCTGCTGTACCTCCATGCTTACCTTCATTGATTGGTGTACATGAACACCCAGGTCTCTTTATACTGCCCCTTTACCTAAATTGATTCCATTGAGGTAGTAGTCTGCCTTCCTGTTCTTGCCACCAAAGTGGATAACCATACATTTATCCAAATTAAACTGCATCTGCCATGCATCTGCCCACTCAACTAACCTGTTCAGGTCACCCTGTAATCTCCTAACATCCTCCTCACATTTCACCCTGCCACCCAGCTTAGTATAATCAGCAAATTTGCTAATGTTATTACTAATACCATCTTCTATATCATTAATATATATTGTAAAAAGCTGCGGTCCCAGCACTGATCCTTGCGATACCCACTGGTCACTGCATGCCATTCCAAAATAGAGCTGTTTATCACTACTATTTGTTTCCTGTCAGCCAAACAACTTTCAGTCCAAGTTAGTACTTTGCCCCCAATACCATGTGCCCTAATTTTGCTCACTAACCTCCTATGTGGAACTTCATCAAAAGCTTTCTGAATGTCCAGGTACACTACATCTACTGGATTTCCCCGGTCCATCTTCAGAGTTACATCCTCAAAAAAATCCAGAAGATTAGTCAAGCATGATTAGTCAAGCATAAATCCATGCTGACTCTGACCTATCCTGTTACTACTATTCAGATGTGTCGTAATTTCATCCTTTATAATCGACTCCAGCATCTTTCCCAACACTGGTGTCAGACTAACTGGTTTATAATTTCCTGCTTTCTCTCTCCCACCTTTCTTAAAAAGTGGTACAACATTAGTCACCCTTCAATCCGCAGGAACTGATCCTGAATCTATCGAACTCTGGAAAACAATTACCAACTCATCCACGATTTCTTGAGCCACCTCCTTCAGTACCCGGGTTCTAGACCATCAGGCCCCGGGGACTTATCAACCTTCAGACCTAACAGTCTCTCCAACACCAATTCTTGGCAAATATAAATTCCCTTCAGTTCAGGTCCTTCAGCCACTGTTATCCCAGGGATTGTTTGTGTCTTCCCCAGTGAACACAGATCCGAAGTACCAATTCAATTCTTCTGCCATTTCTTTGTTCCCCGTAATATATTCCCCTGATTCTGTTTTCAATGGCCCAATTTAAGTCTTAACCATTTTGTTTTTTGCCATTCACATAGCTAAAAAAGCTTTTACTATACTCCTTTATATTTTTGGCCAGTTAACTTCGTACCTCTTTTTTTTTCTCTGCATGTTTCCTTCTTAGTAATCCTCTGTTGTTCTTTAAAAGCTTCCAAGCCCTCCGTTTTCCCACTTATCTTTGCTGTGTTATACTTTTCCTCTTTTAACTTTATATGTTTCTTAACTTCCCTCGTCAGCCACGGCCACCCATGACTCCTCCTAGGATCTTTCTTCCTTTTTGGAATGAACTGATCCTGCATCTTCTGCATTATACACTGACGTATCTGCCATTGTTCTTCCACTGTCATCCCTGCTAAGGTGTTGCACCATTGAACTTTGGTCAGCTCCTCCCTCAAAGCTCCATTATTCCCTTTATTCAACAGAAATATTGTCACTTCCGATTGTAACCTCTCCCTCTCAAATTTCAGATTGAAACTTATTGGATTATGGTCACTACTTCCCAATGGCTCCTTCACTTCGAGGTCCCTGATCAATTCTGGTTCGTTGCACAATACCAGATCCAGCATTGCCTTCTCCCTGGTCGGCTCCAGCACCAGCTGTTCTAAGAATCCACCTCGGAGGCACTCCACAAAGTCTCTTTCTTGGGGTCCAATACAATCCTGATTCTACGAGTCTACCTGCATGTTGAAATCCCCAATAACAACTGTAGTAATATCTTTGTGACAGGCCAATTTCAGCTCCTGATTTCACTTATATCCGACATCCAGACTACTGTTTGGGGGCCTGTAGATAACTCCCAAGAGGGTACTTTTACGCTTAGAATTTCTCAGCTCTATCCACACTGACTCTACATCCCCTGACTCGAGGTTCCACCCGCATAAGGGACTGAATATCACCTCTTAACAACAGGGCCATCCCACCCCCTCTGCCCGTCAGTCTGTCCTTGAATATTCATTTTGCAAGCACTGTCCACTTGAAGCCAAGTCTCAGTTATCACCAGAATATGGTATCTGCCAATTTTCAAAATAGCCTCTAGATCATCCATCTTTTTTATCATGCTTCGTGCATTCATATTTAAAGAATTTTTAAAATTTGTTACTGCCCTCACTCTTCTCATCAACTCCTATTTCACGCAACCTGATAGTATGATCCCTTTTTGCGTTTTCTGCTTCATTGATACAGTTGTTTTTCTTGACTTCCCTTGTTCTAAATTTCCCTTCAATTTCCTTCTTAAACATCCAGTTTGTCCCCTCCACCCTCCCCACCCCCTACTTAGTTTAAACGCAGCTGTGTGGCAGTAGCAAACCTGCCTGTCAAAATGCTGGTCTCCAACCTATTAAGGTGCAAACTGTCTCTCTTGTATAATTTATGCTTACCAGAAAACATACCCCAGTGATCCAAGAATTTAAATCCTTGCTTCCTGCACCAGTTCCCCAGCCACACGTTCAAGTCCATTATCTTACTGTTTCTGCCCTCATTATACTGAGGAACTGGAAACAAACCGGAGATAACCACCCTGGATATCCTGCTTTTCAGCCTTCTTCCTAGTTCTCCGAAGTCCCGCTGTAGTATGTTCCTCCTCTTCCTCCCAACATCATTTGTGCCGACATGTACCACCACGTTTGGCTCTTCACCTTCGTCCTTGAGGATTTCCTGCACTCTGTCTGTGATGTCTTTGACCCTGGCACCAGGAAGGCAACACACTATCCTTAAGTCCCGCCTGCTGCTACAAAACCCCGTCAGTTCCTCTCACTGTGGAGTCCCCTATTACCACGGATCTGTGCGATGTCCGAATCTACCACTCTGTCACCACGCCAACTTTTGATTGACAGATCTGTCCACCTCGCGGAATGGCAGTGTCATCTGTCTGTACTGTTTCCAAAAGATTCAACTTGTTCCTGACAGGTACTTCCCCCGGGTCTCTTGCACTTGTCTCCTCTCTGCCTTCCTCATCGTCTGCTCGCCTCTGCTCTCTTCTGGTATGGTCGGTGTAATAAGCTCACTGAAGGTCTTGCCCAGAAAGATATAGTTCTCTCGGATGAGCCTAAGGTCCTCGAGTTCTTTCATCAGTGCTGCAACATGCTCGGTCAGTAGCTGAACGTGCACACACTTTCCACACATATACGAGCCAGACACACCAGAGTCGTTGACCTCCCACATCAA
>NC_057717.1:53520789-53524484 GCF_004010195.1 Chiloscyllium plagiosum
ATCTTCACCACATTGTATGTTTTCTCTTTTGGTCTGAGGCCTTATCACTCATGGCTGCCTTGTCCTCCCATGAGTATGTTTCATCTTCTTGGGGTTGCATTTCTGGTATTATCTTCCGACTTATTCCCAGAAACTCCTGCCATTGCGGCTCCATGGCCTTTCCTGCTCAGCTCCCCTTCCAATTAACTCTGGCCAGCTCCTCCCGCATGTCTTTGTAGTTACATTGCTTAATTATAACCACATTACATCTTGGAGAGAACATTAGATATAAACTGGAAGGAGGGGTTTTGAGAGATGGGCTACGAAGAATAATTGATGGATTTCTTACCAAGATGCAAAGGGAGAACGAGAGAGAGGATATAGATATGGAGATGTGGAAAATGAGAAAACTACATTATCGAAAGAAGTAGATGCATATCCCTCAATGTTTTGGCAATTCCTGTGTGCTGTGGTCCTTTGTACAGTGCACGTACAGCAGAGTAATATGTTCAAATACTGGGTATGATGCCAGAATCTTTCCTCCAATAATTGGACAGACACTAACTTTGGAAAGAACCCAGCAGGCCAACATATTGAATTCCCGGTAGAAAGGGGATTAACTAAAATAAGTTGGAACACGAGAAGCAAGAATTTATAACACACATCCTGATAAGAATGAGACTAGAGTTGGGAATATCAGAAAAGGGGGAACGTTGAGAGAAAGGGAAGGTATCACTTCAGGTGAGGATCAAATAATGTTCTAATGCTTTATAAACTTTATACATCATGTGCATCATTTTTCGTTAACTGTACTTCCGTTGTTCATTCAGAATGTGTTGTACACATATGAAAAGTTTTATTTATCTGAACAAGCACTGATTAAACAGTGTATATAAAATCAGTTTTCCTCCATTTCAAATTGTCCTGTTGGCGTGCTAGCAGGACATACGAACACCAGCTGGCCATCAAAAGACATGACCCATTATCACAAAGAAGGACACCACATTGACTGTGACAACACACACTTCCTCGGACAAAGCCACGCACGAAACTTCTGAGAGGCATGACATTCTAGCCAGAAGTACATCAATAAACACATCAATTTAGATCCTATCTACCTTCCCTTGAAAAAAACTGGAAATAACATCATGCACCTTAAGAAACCAAGACCTATAAATAGAAAGACAGGACATACCACCAGTGTCTCACCAGAGACTCTCCCTGATGATGTTACTTAGTCATGGTGACGAAACATCTGAAAGCAAACCTTCAACCTCAGCGAGCTCACTTACATACTTATAAATGGTTATTTTTCTCTTAATAGTGGAATTTGGGACTTCTCTGTCATTCATCTTTTAACAGATTACGTAGCGAGGTGAGCTTTTCTGGCTGTGTGGTTTTAATTAACAGAGGGGTTAGACATCTACATCATAACGGTTTGAGTGCGTGTCGTATGGGGCTTGAACAGATTTGGGGTACAAAAGGTCCCAGCAGATTCCATCAATTGGCAGTTAGTGACCTAGATCTTCAAATAAAACAGGTGAGAAAATTCATTTAATTTTGTTTCCTTGTGGTTGGTTAAATGAAAAGAAATGGCTTTTAACATTACTAAAGAGGTTCTGAGATTTGAAGATGATTCACAAGTTTGCCGACAAAGTTTAGAAAGACAAAGGAAGGGCATACTTTTAGAATTAACATGTAGATTAGAATTGGGTTTCACCAGGGACAAAAGGAAAGCTATCACCATAATGGAGTTGGTCAAGCACTTTGGTGTATCAGAGAAGCAGGAAACTGCAGTCGAGTTGGAAAAAAACTTAAATTGCAAGTGGGACAATTGGAGTTAGAAGATAAAGAGAGAGACTGAAAGAGGTAGGTAAGTAACAGGTAGTAATAAAACCAGCACCTTTCTTGCCAAAAAACAGGTGACAAAATTCATTTAATTTTGTTTCCTTGTGGTTGGTTAAATCAAAAGAAATGGTTTATAACATGACTAAGGAGGTTCTGAGGTTTGAAGATGATTCACAAATTTGCTAAGAAGGTGTAGAAAGACAAAGGAAGGGCACACTTTCAGAATTAACATGTAGATTAGAATTGGGTTTCACCAGAGACAGAAGGAAAATTGTAATCATAATGGAGTTGGTCAAGCACTTTTGGTGTATCGGAGAAGCAGGAAACTGCAGTCGAATTGGAAAAAACTTAAATTGCAAGTGGGGTAACTGGAGTTAGAAGATAAAGAGAGACAGAAAGAGAGAGAGAAGATAGAGAAAGAGAAAGAGAGAAAAAAGGAAGAGAGGGAGAATTTGAAATTCAGAAGTTTGGAATTAGATAAGAAAGTTAAATTAGCAGGATGAAGATGAAGGGAGAACGTAGGGATGTATACAACTGTGTTAATACATTGCCATATTTCGGTGAGAAAAGTGCCAAAACCTTTTTATTTCATTTGCAAAATTGGCTCGGCAGATGGCGTGTCCAGTGAATCTGTGGGTAATGCTAGTTCAGACTAAGATGGTTGGCACAGCTTGAGAGGTATGTGCAGTTCTGTCACATGAGGGAGCAATAGATTACGCAGATGTCAAACGGGCTATTTTGAGTGCTTATGAATTGGTACTAGAAGAATATAGACAGCGGTTCAGAAATATAGAGACGGAACCAGGTCAGACTTATAATGAGTTTGAAAGAATTAATCACAGTCATTTTGATAAATAGGTGCAGGCCTTAAAAATAGAGAAGACCTGTGAGGCCCGATGGGAGAATATTCTGCTGGACGAGATTAAAGACTCACTTCCAGAGATGGTAAGATTTCATGTGAATGAACAGGAAGTTCAAGAAGTGAGAAGCGCAGCAGAAATGGCAGTTAAGTATGTATTGGTGCATGAGGTGAAATTTAGCTTCTGAGAGGATATTCATCTTGTGAGGGAGAGAAATTGGGAGAAGGGGAGATCCTACACTACAAAAGATAGATTAAAGCACACTGGCAATAGGTTACCACAGGTGGAAAAAGCCCAAAGTGTTTGAAGGGAAGTGAAAGGCCTCAAGTCTCGCTATAACGTAGTGGAACACATAAAATTACAGTACCGATGGTTTCAGAAGGGCACTGGGAAAACTGTTTTCCCTGCAGGAAACTGGGACACACAGTGCTGTGGGTTGAAGGAAGATACTTTGGAAAAAGATGTCGTAAAAGAGTTTAAGCCCAGTGGCATTAGTGAACCTGGTAAAGGAGACCCCAAGTAGAGCCCAGGAGCTGCAGGAGAGTGTTCAGCCTAGGCGGGGGCTGTGTATGGAGTCAGTGCCTGATGTCTATAAAGAATTTGCCTCTGTAAGTAAACCCACTAAGAAAAAATGGGGTGTGGGAGGAGGACAAGAAGTTATAATTTTGCAAGAAATGGGATCTGTTCAGTTTCTAATAATTGAGAAGTGAGGAGCTGGAAAGGCCCAACAGATCAGGCAGCATCGAAGAGAAGGACAATTCACGTGTCAGGCATAAACCCAGGCATAAATCAGGAATATGGCGGGGGGACAAGGGGGCTGAAAGATAAATAGGAGGGTAGGAGCTGGGCCGATGGGAGGGTCACTGGGAAGGTGATAGGAAGATGTAGGTAGGAGTGTTAGTGATATGTCAGAGGGGAGGGTGGAGTGTATAGATGGGAAGGAAGATGGACAGTTAGAACAGCTCAAGAGGGCAGTGCTAATTTGAACGGTTGGATCTGGGATGAGGT
>NC_057717.1:53525112-53534133 GCF_004010195.1 Chiloscyllium plagiosum
ACGTCACGGGCAGTAATAAAACCAGCAGCTTTGTTGCCAATTCCTGTATTCGAAGAACCTTTCACGTGGGTTATGATCAATCGTGGAGCTCTCCTTTCTAAAATAAAAGTGGAAACCAATATCTGCTGATCATAATGGATGCATTTACCCGATTTCCATGGATAATTCCATTATGGGATGTTAAGGCAAACAGGGAGGTCCTTTAACAATCATTTGTTAAAGTACCTCATGGATAGCTTCGGCACACAGCAGTTTAAATCAAGTGCATCGCATCCCGAATCCCAGAGAGCCTTGGAAAGTTGGCATTAGACACTGAAGACAATATTAACAGCGTACTGTCAGAATTACCCGAATGATTGGAATAAAGGTGTCTCATTATATTGTTTGTCATTAGAGATGGCGCAAATAAATCTACTCACTTTCCATCCTTTGAGTTAAATTTCGTACATGTACTGAGAGGTCATTTGAAATTAATTAAATATAAATAGACAGGACCAAAGTCATACTTGAATTATGTATCTGAGGTGAGGGAGAAATTAGATGGAGTAGGTGAGTTAGCTAAACAGCACCTGAAGTGGGCACAGGAGAGAGTGAAGCAGGTGGCAGATTAAAAACTCTGAAACTTTGCCGATTTCCCGTGGGGATGACTTATTAGTATTGCCACCAGTGGTAGGAAATCCCTTCAAAGCCAGGTTTAGTGGCCCCTTTCAAATTAAAAAAAAATGTTGAGTCAGTTAAGCTATTTGGTGAAGATACCGGATATGACAAAAAAAATGTTAGGGAATGTCATTTGAATGAATAATGCTCCAGAAACATTGAAGACTGAGGAACAGAGTTGTGGCCAAATGAACTAATTGTGCAGTTTATCTGCATGATGTAGTGATCTTTAGCAAGTGATTGAAAGCTCCTATGTTACAGTTGGCAGAGCATGTTGAACGATTACATGAAACAAACTTGGGAATACACTTAAAGAAAACAGAATTTGCGAAGGCAGAGGTGACGTTCCTGGGACATTACATTGGCCATGGAAGGTTGACCCCATGGAAAACAAAGACGAAGGGCTTTAAGGAATTTCCACAACCATCCTCGAAGAAAGAGGAGCTTCGGTTTTTAGAACTGAGTGGATTCTGAGCGTATTGGCACCACTGATGGATTTACTGAAGAAGAACACAGAATTGTGGTGGACAGAACAATGCCAGGAGGCATTTAAGAATTTTAAATCAGGATTAATCACCGCACCAGTTTAAGCTATACCAAATATTTTGAAACCCTTTGAAATTATGTTAGATGCTCGGGATATAGGGGTCGGAGAGTATTGATGCAGAAAGATGATGATGGAATTGAATGGCCAATTGGCTACTTGTTGAAAAAAACTCAATATTCACCAGAAAAAAATACAAAATCTCCATTATTGAAAAAAAAATGATGAAGTTTCGCACTGGCCTGACAATATTTTAATGTTTATGTATGACAAACAAATTGTCGGAGATGGTTGTGGATAACGACAAACTCTCGCATTTTTTGAATATTTAAAGGTCAGAATATGAGAATATCTAATTGGAATCCTATCTTACCGACATTAAATTTATTAAATGTACACGCTGCGGGTCCTAAAATGTGATAGCAGATGTGTTATCGCAGACTTAAAAGAAAATGTTTAGATAAGATTTGACTTATTGCAGTGTTATATTTTTGTGCAGAATTAATATGAATGGTGTAACTGAGATTCATACTTTTGTAATTCATAACAATGGGATTAAGAATTAGAGTAAAAGAAATAAGCCATCTTTTCATTCTGCTGGTCCATGCTTTTTTTTTCTGAAGAGGGGAGATGTTATGAAGCCGAAAGCATTTCTGGTCACTTCAAGACAGAACGGGTTTTGCTGAATAGAAAGTACAGCCACAGATGCCTGCTAAGGATCAGCCTGTTCCATATGTCACCATTAGCTGGGAAATGGATACCTGAGTTTTGGTTGCTGTTTTGACAACAATTCAAATGCAACCAAAGAGTTTAAATAACGCTCATGAGACAAGAAGCCAATGGAATTTAAATATTATTGTTTGGACACCTGGAAAGAAATCAAATTGTGAGAATTATTGTATCATGGGAAGTATATAAATTCAGCATTTTGAACATGAGAGGGAGAGCCAGTGCCATCCAGCAGCAGAGTAACTGCTGTAGAGCAGGAGTGCTAACTGGCCATCTCAAACATTTTCTATCAATGATACATGTCCATTTAAAAGATACTTGCAATAAAAAAATGACCCAGGGAGATCAGCAGCTGGAAGAGTGAACACAGCAGGGAAGATGGATTCTGTCTGCGTTTGAGATTGTAATGTTTAATATGTGAGTAATTCGACGAGCATATTTATACAGAGTTGGAGTCAGATAGTCAGTAGCTAAGAAAAGAGGGGCTTGCATTTGTGAATAGTTTTTGTTTAGTTTTCACTATTAAAGTTAAGAAACTAACTTGTTATTTTTTGTTTAAATAGATTTATGTAGGAGATCTGTGATGCTCATATTTTAACAGTTTACGAGGTGAGGCGAGCTTTTCTGGGTACTTGATTTTAATTAATAGAGGGGTTCCACTCTACCTTGTAAATGTCCATGCACACTCACCCCATTTCCCTGCAGCTGGCCCATATCCTTCCAGTCCTTTCCTATCCACATGTTTATCCAAATGCGTTTGAAATGTTGTTAATGTACCTCCCACCAACCACATCTGCTGGCAGCTCATCCACGTACCATCCTCTGTATAAAGAAGTGGCCCCTCGGGTTCCCTTTTATTCCTTCCTCTTTAATCTTAAACTGATCCCATCCAGTCGTTGATTCTCTACACCTTGGAAAAAGGCTGAGAGCATTAACCCTATCCATACCCCTCGTGATCTTATACAGCTCTAGAAGGACTCCCTCAGTCTCCTACACGCTAAAGAAAATGTCCTAGCTTGTCCAAACTCTCCCTATAACTAAGACCATTGGGTCCTAGCAACGTCTTTGTAAATTTCTTCTGCACTCATTCTAATGTAATAATATGCTCCCTATAACAACGTGACAAAACTGAACAGAGTACTCCAAGTGCGGCCTTTCCAAAGTCCTGGGTAACTGCAAAATAAATTCCCAACTTCTATACTTAATATACTGCCTGATGAAGGCCAATGTTCCAAAAACCTTCTTCAGTGCCCTTTCTACCTTTGACTGCACACAAAGAGAAATGTGTACACCTGAACACCAAGGTCTCTCTACCCACTGCACCCCTTTAGACTCTTCCATTCACCATGAAACTCCTACCTTGATTTGTGTTTCCAAAATGCAAGACCTCACACTTCTATATTAAATTTCATTTGCCATTTCTCGGCCCACTTCCACACCTGATTAAGGGCCTGCTGCAATTTCTGAT
The DNA here is from genome assembly GCF_004010195.1 of Chiloscyllium plagiosum. Taxonomy (NCBI): domain Eukaryota; kingdom Metazoa; phylum Chordata; class Chondrichthyes; order Orectolobiformes; family Hemiscylliidae; genus Chiloscyllium; species Chiloscyllium plagiosum. The sequence goes on from NC_057717.1 coordinate 53,528,511, forward strand.
AAACTTCTTCACTGATCATGCTCCCACTTACTTTAGTGTCATCTGCAAACTTACTAATAATACCTTGTACATTCTCAAACAAATCATAGATAACAAACAGCAGTGGATTCAGCCTCCAGTCTGACAAACATCCTTCCACTCAACCCTCTGCTTCCTATCATCAACCCAACTGTGTATCCAATTGGTCAGTCCCCCAGCATTCCACGTGATGGAAACTTCCTGACCAGCCTGCCATGTGGAAACTTATCAAAGTCTAACTGAAATCAATAGAGGCCACGCCTGCCGCTCTGCCCTCGTCAACTTTCTTGGTCTCTTCATTAAAGATCTCTAACAAATTTGGGAAGCATGATCTCCCACTCACAAGTCTGTGTGGACTGCTCTGAATCAAACCCAGTGTAAGTAATGGTGCAGTCAATGGTATGCTGTCCTTCATTGTATGATGATTCGAGTACATAAGTAAAGCCGTTTTCCTGCTGTTGTAAAGCCTTGCTGAGAGAGCATTTGAGGCACTCTGTACAGATTTGATCTCCTTTGTAAGGAATGATCTCCTTACCACAGACACGGATGATGATAACATGAGATTAGAGAGAAGACGCTGAGTGTTTAATCTGTAGAGCTGTGAGAGATGAAGAAATGGTGATGCTGAAACGCGAGGAGTGGCAACGATCACTTATTTCCAAAAGAGACATTGATAGGGTGAGAAATACCATAGTTTACGCAGTATTAATTGGTTTGATTTATTGCCACGTGTACCTCAGTACAGGGAAACATTTTATATATGAGCAGTGGAGGCAGGTCATCGGAAGCATGGCTATAGATCATAGGGAGAAAATAAACTTGTACAGAGAAAGTCATACAGGTTACACTGAACAGGACATGAACTAGACAAGATCAACATCAATAATATCATCATTATTTGAACTTAGAGAGTCTATGCATCAGTCTATCATGACCTTCCTAATAGTTTATATGCCTAGATGAACTCTCCCAATGTTATTGTGCAGTCGACGTGTGAACCCGTACTGAATGCATGTTGCTCACAAACCCCAAAAGCAGCCACAATACCTTCCATTTGAAACAGGTAGCCATTCCCACCAGCTTCCGCCCTACATAGAGAACACCAGGCTGTCTTCTCGGAGATGAAAGATGCCTTCTTGAGATTTCACACAAGACATATGGCTTCCCTGCTCACCACTAGAAAACCACGTTAAAGTCTCACGTGTGTATCATGAGCCAGGAGGAACAATGTGGATCAGTCTGTCTGTGCACCCTCTGCTCCACTTGTTCATCACGTCATAGCATCAATTAGGAGACAGAGAGGACTGCCGATGCTGGAGATTGGAATAGAGAATAGATTGCTGGAAAAACACAGCAGGTCAGGCAGCATCCGAGGAGCGGGAGAATTGATGTTTCGGGTATAAGCCATTCATCAGGAATCTGGATCAATTATCTCATTCTGTCCCCGTGTAAGTGCGTTGAGGGGGAATGGATTCTTCCTGTTCCTTTATAAGTGGCTCAAGGGGCTGAATGGTGTCATCCTGTTGCTGTGTCAGTGACTCAACGGACTGACTGGCTTCTTCCTCGTCCGATTGGATAGGGCCAAGGGCCTAACTGGGTTACCCCTGGTTCCTGTTTGACAGCTCGATGTACTGACAAGTGTGATGATGCTGCAGCTTTAAGAGGTTACTTTGTCCTGGTTTCTTTTAAGAGAGAGATTGAGCGATCGTTATCAAGCTGGCTAGTTAAGACCACTGGAGTAAACAGCTATGGAGGGCTTGGTGTTGTTTTAATGCAGCCTGAATTGGTGTGGCCAGCTCTCACAGATTAGGGTCTATGGGTTTTGGTTTCTCAGCAACATTAGAAACTAATGGGGTCAACACAGAGTTGGAAGCTTCAGTGGATGTCTGCTGGCTGCTACTCTGTCTGAATTTTCTCTTGATGCTGTTTTTAATTCCTGGATTGGAGAAATATTTGTGACAATCTGTTTCTGAATATTCCTTTTTGACAGGGTCTGTGTTTATGGGAGTTTCCTATATTGGAGCAGTTCATTAGGAATAGTTCCAAGATCTATTATTCTGTTAACTTGGCCAATAGAATTACGTTATTCTAAATTCCCCTTTCTTTGGTTTCATTTTATCTTCCATGTTTAAATAAATGGTGTTTTGCTTCTCACCAAATAGTTTGACCATTCACATTGCATCTGGAACGGACAGTTTACATTTCCTTTAAAATATGAAAATATTAGAGTCTAGGCGATTGCTATCAAACATTTTCGAGGTGCTCTGGTGTGGTCCATCACACTAGACTCCCTCTCTTCCTGAGTAATAGACTGGAGGCACTGAATGCGCTGTCACTGTTCTTCTCCAATTATGTCAATGGGCTGAATGGCTTCCTCATATTCCTGTGAAACCAGCGTTAGTTGCTGAATGAACTCTTGTTTTACTGTGGCAATGTGCAGTCTCAGGCAGTGCATTTACATGAATGTTACAGACACTTTAACAGAATAAACCTGAGTGGTGTCTGGGTCTTGCTGCACATGGACAGAGACCAGTTCAGGAGCTGAGTGGGCACAAAATTTTCTGAACATTGTGGAATCTTCAGTGACCATCCCCACTTCTGTTATTATGGTGGGGAGGGTGGGGGCGGGACGACATTGATGAAGCAGCTGAAGGGAGACCCTGAGGATCTCCCACAGAGCTGACCCAAGACTGAGATGATGAGCATCTTCTTTTGTGCCATGTTTGACTCCAAACAATGGAGAGTTTACTCTGATTCCCATCAAGTCCAGTTTTGTTAAGCTCCATGATGTCAACAGAAGGCAACCAATGCCTTGATATCAGGGCCAGTCATTTTTACCTGAACCATTGTGTCAGCCTCTTTAGTTCGTATCAAGAGGCCATGGTATAGGAGCAGCAAGTGTTTTCTTCAAACAGCCGGTGTTGAATGTCAGGATTTATTTTCTCAAGAGTGTTCGGGGAGCTAGGTGACTGAAAGCATTTGAAGACGAGGTCGATGGACATTGACCTGTCAGAGAGTTGAGGACAATGAAGAATTGGGTATGAAAGAAGATTTGAGACCAAGAGCAGATCAGTCATGATCTTCGAGAAGGGCAAGGCAGGCTTGGGGAGTGAACGACCTGCCCCTGTTTCTGATGTTCTCCCATTCTGTTCTTGGAAAGTTAGTGGGTGTTATTGACATAAATGTGCAATTGCTGAACATTGCAGTCAGGAAGCCAGAGGATTTTGTGAGACATCTCTGGGTGAGATATGGGGGCTATATTCACAGTGAATCTGGGTCTATACATGATCAACAAATGAAACACATGTTTCAGAGACGGGAAGCTCAGTAAAGAGAGAGACGGGCCTCTTTCATACCCCGCCTGGATTCTTCAATCACATTTCCCAAATCACTTCAAGCCATGTGACAGCCTTGAAGGGCTGAATGGTCTCCTCAATTTCTGTTTATCAGGTTATAGATGAAAGTAGCCTCCAACTGTACCTGTCTAGCAGATTTGAGGGCCTGAATGGAACACAGAAACATGGGACTGAGCAGCAGGAGTGGCGCATTAGATACTTTGACCCTTCTCCACCAGGCACCGATATTGTGCCTGATCAAGTTGTGGTCTCAGCCCCATTTTCCTGTCTGTGTCCGATTATCTGTGACTCACTTCCCTGTCAAATAATTAACTAACACAGCTTTCAGTCCATGTGAACATAGAGGCACAATAAAAACTTCCAGTGAAGAGAATTCCCACTTGAATGTTTCGTCATTCCTCTTATAGAATCAGAGAGTCACGCAGAACGGAAACAGATCCGTTAGTCCAATCTGTTCACTCCGATCAGATATCAAATCTGATTTAATCCCATTTGCCAGCATTTGGCCAATATCCCTCCTGTGATTGTACCTGACTGGACCACTTCCTCTGGCAGCAATTTCTGTACACACAAAACTCTCTGTCTGAAACATTTATCTCCCTGTCCCTTCTAACTCATTCGCACTCTCCCCTATCTTGGGATCAGAACGTGGTTATTCAGAATATCCATACATCTGATGTCACCACGCAACCTCTGACACTCCTGGGGAACGATCTCAACCTAATCAACCTTTCCCCGACGTTCACACCTACAGTCCTGGAACATCCACATAAATCTTTTCTGCAGACAACCAGTTGCACACAGTATTCTTAAAGTGGCCTCACCAACATCCTGGGCGAGTTGGATTTGGCTGAATTCCCTTTGCTTTAGCCAGTGAGGAGATTCCAGTGAATTCTGGTGAGAGAATCATCCAAAAGGTAGCACGGTAGTTAGCACTGCTGCCTCGCAGCACCAGGGACTCGGGTTCGATTCCAGCCTTAGGTGACTGTCTGTGTGGAGTTTGCACATTCTCCCCGTGTCTGTGTGAGCTTCTAATGGGTGCTCCTCCAGTTTCCTACCACAGATGCAGCATGCCCCCACAACTCCTATACTCAATGCTCTTACTGATGAAGGCAAATGTGTACTGCACCACTATCTACCTACGACTCCACTTTCAAGGAACAAAGTACCTGCAGCCCTATGTCCCTTTGTTCCACAACACTCCCCAGGACCTTACCATCAAGTGTATAATTTCTGCCCTGATTTGCCTTCCCAAAATACAAAACCTCGCATTTATTTAAATTACATTTCATCTCTCACTCCTTGCCCCTTTGTACCATTTAATTGTGGTCTCGTTGTACTCTGAGATAATCTACTACACCACCTTTCTGATGTAATCTTTGAAACTTACTAACTATGGCCCCAATGTTCACATCCAAATCCTTGATATAAATTATAAAATTCAGTGAACTCAGTACTGATTCTTGCAGCACACTGCTGCTCACAGACTTCCAATCAGAAAAATACCCTCTTCCTTCAAGCCAATTACGACTCGCTTCCCCTGTATCCCAAATGACCGAACCTTACTAAGCTGTCTACCAATCGGAATGTTATGAACACCTTGCTGAGGATCACATAGACAATATTTACCAAACTGCCTTCATCAATCTTCTTTGTCACCTCTTCATAAAACTCAACCAAAATAATGAGACATGATTTCCCATACAGAAAGACAGGTTGACTACCCTTATCAGCCCTTGCCTTCCCAAATGTATGTCAATCCTGGCCCTCAGAATCCCCTCCAACAACTTACCCACCACTGACTTCAGGCGAATTGGTCTATAGTTCCCCGGCTTTTTGGGCCACTGTTTCCTTTTCTAGTCCCACTGCTCCACTGCTCACAACAAATGTTAAATGTAACCAGGTCGTTGATATGACCGATGATATCGGTCTGAGACTGGGTCAGGGACAGTTTTAGCAACAAGTCAGGCTAGTTTCTTTAACACATTTATGATCCACAGCAAACTATGTTACTCAAACTATGAAAGCTGAATGGAAAAGTGATCGGGTATTGCAAATATATCATCGATAGTTCCATGATTAAAACACACACACACAAACACACACGCGCGCGCGCGCGCACACACACACACAAACCGGTTAACAAAATCTCTGCAATTTTAATTTGAAAGACCTTTGTCCAAATATTAGTGTAACTCATGACAAAACAAAAATTCAGATTGTCCAAAATGTTATTCTGCTTCTGAAAA
>NC_057717.1:53534633-53559917 GCF_004010195.1 Chiloscyllium plagiosum
TTACTGCATGATTAACTGTTGTATGATCTGCACACTGCTAAATCACGGCCACTACAAGTAAATATGAATCATTGATCTATATGAGAAAACAGTGGAACTATAGGTTTGGAGGTGGCACCAGAATTGTAGACAGTGAGGAAGATTATCTAAGTTTCAAAAGGAGAATCAGTTTTTTTCGTGCAAGTGTCGTTCATCAGGCTCTTCCCCGAAACTTCGATTCTCCTGCTCCTCAGATGCTGCCTGACTTGCTGTGCTTTCCCAGCACAACACTCTCGACTCTGATCTCTCATTTGCAGTTCTCACTGTCTCCTAGTTGAGACTGTTTTTACTCGAGGATAGGGGTTTGACCGGCGACCTGACAGAAGTTTATGACTTATTGAGAGGCAAGTTAGAGTTAACGATAGCTGCCTTTTCCTAGGATGGGGATTTCAAGGCGAGAGGGCATATGTTTAAGATGAAAAGAGAGAGATCTTTTTTTAACAAAAGACATGTGAGGCATTTTTAGGGAAGGTGCTTTACGTGTGCAATTAAATTGCTGAGGAAGTGTTGGATGAGGGTATGTTTGCAACATTTAAAGGACAATTGATTCCAAACATGAATGGGAAAGTGGAATTTTTAAAATAAATCTATTCATGCCTCGTACATCAGTTATTTCCCAGAGGGCATTTAAGAGTCAACCGCGATATTATCCATCTGGAATCTCCTGTGGGTCAGAGCAGATGAATATAATAGTTTGCTTCCCGAACTGGCATGAGTGAATCAGATGGGAGTTTCCACACAACTGATTCAGGTCATCATGAGACTCTTCAATTCCAGGTGCATATTGAATTCAAACTCCACCATCTGTCATGCCAGGACCAGAACCCTTTGTCTCCAAAATATTACCTGGGTTTTTGGATTAACAACACAGTAATCAAACTACAAAGGCATTATAACCACTCAACGGGTACAGGAGGAGGCAGGTGGGGCTGGATTAGTTTGACAGTATGTTCAGCATGGATTGGTTGGGCTGACGGGCCTGTTTTCATGCTGTATGACTCTATGATTGACCCTATGGAGCAGGCAACTGGTTGGGATTAACAGCAGCATTGGCAGCATAACCGAACACCTAATGGGATATGTAATCCTGCCGGAGGTTGTTTTGCTCAGTGACCCCTTCCCACACACGGGACTGGTGAACGGTTTCTCCACAGTGTTACTGATTAAATGAGTTTCCATTTCTGTAGTTAATTGAATCCCTTCCAGAAGTTCCCACATTGCCCTGCTTTCTCTGTGGTATCGGCCTCTTTTTTTTCTACACAGGGGGAACGATCCTTTCAAGTTGTGTCCACACAGATTCCAATCCCGTTTTCCATGTTGTGAAAGTGTTTTCATTGTTTCTCATTCACTCACAGGGTGTGAGTATCACTATTCAGGACAACATTTCTTCTTTGCCACTTGCTCGTTGCTGCCTGGCTGCACCACACACCCGGATGCGATCCCAGCCTCTGGTGTCTGTCTGTGGGCAGTCTGCACATTCTCTGTGTGTTTGATTTTTATTTCTCCTTCTGACCAAAGATGTGCCTGTTACAGGGATCAACAATGGGAAATGCAGGCTTATGGGATTGGGAAGACCGTGGGGTCTAGTGGGATGCGCTTCGGATGGACCGTTTGGACTGGAAGGGCCGACTAGCCTGCTTCCCACACGATGGGGATTCATGGATTAAAGATCAGCTCATGTTTTTCTGGTCCTGGAGACTCTCGCAGGTAGAACTGGGTGAAGATGGTAGAATCCCCTGCATAAGGGACATGAATGAATGGGATTGCAGGAAATTAAAGTCATGATCTCAGTTCCTGAGGTCAGGCTTGCATTTCAGGTTTTATTCGTCGAACTTTAACATCACCCTTTCCGTGTTCCTGTCGCCAAGGATGACTAGTTTAGAATATCAGCCCAACACCACCTTCTCCAGATTGAAGTCTTTACTGTGTGGAAGAAACTGATACTGAGCTGATGCAAGTAAATGTAGCTGTCACCGCCAGTGGCGGAAACACAGATCCAAATAGCAAAATCATCTTTTACACCCACCACTGCAAAGTTCACGGCTCAACACGCTCCAGTTGTGCCACTCAGCTGTCTTAGAAAGATGCACTGTGTTTCGCTATGATAGTATGAACGGGGACAATCATTCCCTTGAGCAGGAGTACACTCAACTGAGGAATTTCTTGCGCCTGTATACAATCATACAAGGACAGGACGCTCATCTATGGCATCACTGGAGCCAGAGAGCAACTCATTCTCATCCCCATTTCCAGTTGGATCTGGGCGGCTGTGCCGGTGTTAAGCTAAAATGCTATTGAACCATGTATTTCAACAATATCCTGTACTGTCCCCCGATGTTTTGTCGAAATCGATCAATCTCATTTTTCAACATTCCCTTTCAAGGGATCTCCACAGCCTCTGAGGACACTGAACTTCAAGATTCAGCTCATTCTCAGTTCCCACATGTCTGTCACTGCTCGCTAAGTACTGATATTGTACATTTGCTATTCTTCCGAACATTTCCTCTGCTAGTATACTTATTGCAGCTTGCAAGCATCTTGTTCTGTGGTTACTGTGATCGTGGTTGTCGGTATTTTGCATCGTGGCCACAGCAATCTCGATTTGAAACCAATTCGCGGCACTAAATGTTCTCTCCGTTTTCTCTTTGTGCCACATGCTAAGAAATTAATTATTTCACCTTAAATTAAGGCTCTCTCACATCTCTGCATTTCATATATCTGGATTCAAACACTCCCGTTGTCGGAGAGTTCTCTCCTTCCCACGATTATTAAACCTCCTTTCCGTCCCTCCTCCCATTTCTCTGAGGCAATGCACTCTCTTTCACATTCATACTCTGCATTTCATATATCTGGATTCAAACACACCCGTTGTCGGAGAGTTCTCTCCTTCCCACGATTATTAAACCTCCTTTCCACCCTCCTCCCATTTCTCTGAGGCAATGCACTCTCTTTCACATTCATACTGTTCTGTCTGTGCTGTTGCTGCGGTCACTGTTGTTGGGGGTACGTGCCGCAATAAAACCATCGGGACCTCCAAACAAGTCGATGCATTTGGATACCGCGGTTGTGAAATCAATCCCCATGTAACAGCTTTTATTGACATAGGACAGAGACAATTGGAGCGTCAGGCTCATGGAAGAGACCCAGCGCAGTTTTGGCGAAAAGAAATTTTATTGGAAAAGATTAGCTTTTGCGGCTTTCTGCGTTGGTCTTGTGGTAATTTCATAGGACTGATAATCCAGAGACCGAGGTAATAGTCTGGGTACTCGGGTTTGAATACTACAATGCCATGATCGTCAAATTTGGATTCAATAAATATCTGCAATGAAGAATCTAATGACACTATACATCCATTGACAATGGGTGAAAAAAAAAATGTTTCCTTGATATCATTTCGGGATGGAATTTGTTATCACTTACTTGGTCTGGGCTGCATGTGACTTCAGACTCATCGCAATATGGTTGAGTCTCAACTGCCCTCTGGGCAATTAGGAATGGGTAATAAATTCTGCTTAGCCAGAATCGCCCTCATACTAATCCAGAAATTTTAAAACAAATGCTTATTAGTCTCAAGCAAGAGTGTTGTGTGCAGTTTTACAAGTCACATTATCGCAGGGCTGTGATCACACTGAAAAAAATGCAGGAGAAATTTACCAAATTGTTGTTTGGGCTGAAGAGTTTCCGTTTGGAAGAAAAGCAGGGCAGAGTGGAGTGTTTGTCGCAGTGCAAAGGAGATGTAGACAAGACATGATCGAGTTAGGGCATGGACAGGGTTGACTGAACGAGTTTGCCATTGATGGAGGAATCGATCAGCAGGGGCCAAAGATTTAAGGAGAAAGACAGAATGGTTTGAGAACATGTGCGAAAAAGCTTTATCAACCAGCGGGGGGTTGGAATTTGGAATACACTGTCTGTAATGTTCAGAGCGGCAGAAACCCTGATAACCTGAACAAATATTCAGATGTGAACTTGTGATGTCAAGACATATTAGGCTGTGGGATAAGCATTGTGAAATGGGATTCAGTTCATTAGGCATTGTTTTTGACAAGTGTGGCCACAATTGGTTTAAGGGCTTCCTTTGGCACTCTTGTCCTCGGTAGTATAATGGTTAATATCCCTTCCTGTCACAGGGCTCAATTCTCCACTGGGGACAGTGTAAATGTTTTAAAACTGTTGCTCCATTTCAAAGTGCGGGTATTGATACCTGTCCTTCCATTCTCGATGAGGCATGTAACAGGAAGGACAGTGCTGCCTGAATCAAGGTGGGGAAGGACTGCAACTATCAGAGAGGCAGAGTGTCAGTGAAGGTACAAACACGTGACCTCTGCAAACTGCACCTTTTTACTTTGTTGGAATGAAAAGCATTTGACAGACTTGTTCCGGATTGAAGTGTTTATTGGAAGCAGGAAGGTGAGGAAGAAACAGCGTAAAAGCATTCACATATGATTGCAGAAACACTTCCCGCAGCACGAATCAGAGTGTAAAGCACAGAGTAGTATTTCCATACATTGAATTTGGTTTGATTTGCTTTGATGAGGCTGAGTTACCAGGGTATAAAGCCATTAAAAATGATACAGGTTTTACTCACGATGATGGAACATTGGCTCAGTAATTCGCATTGCTGTTCGGTCTGAGGGTTATGTTAATTGGCCAAGTTAAATTGCCCTCTCGTGTCCAGGGATTGAATTAAGTAAATTAAGTGAATTAGCCATGGATAGCGCGGGGACAATGTCAGAAGTCACAGGACGGCAGGTTATAGCCCAACAGCTTTATTTGACATCATATTGGGGAGGGTTGCCCCTTCTTCTGGTGAAATATCAAGAAATGGGGAGGGGAGCTAGGTCTGAGTGAGATACTCTTCAGTGTGTCGACACCGGCTTGATTGACTAAAATGCTCTTTCTGCACTGTAGGATTCTGTGATCCTCTCGGAGAGGGTAATGACAGTGTTTACTGGGGATAAAGCCATGAGAGACGATGCTGATGGGGTTCACTGAGGATGAGATTTTATTCACTTGTTGTCTTCGAAAATTTAGAACAGTTAACCCTGAACCAAGGAAGACTTAATTGGGTTTTTTTGAGGTTATGAAATGTTTAGACAGCGTAAATAGGTGGAAAATTCCCTCTTTCAAGTAAGTAAACATCAGGACGCTAGACATTCAAAACCTTTGATAAAACATTTGAAGGACAAAGAAATGATGACAACAGAATCGTTGTCGCTCCGAGAATCTGTTTTTCAAAATATTTGGAAAGATACATTTGGTGACATACAGGAATAAATTTCACAAGGTGGGAGACAGCGTGTGGCTAGGTAAAGGTGCAGAGGTGGGGTGTAATCGGTCGGAAGTTGCGGGGAAACAATGTCGAAGTGGGTTTACTTTAAATGTAAAGAAATTTCGTGAACGTGCGCAGCTGAAAAAGATTCGGTTTCAAAGCCTCTGGATTTCGAAAGATTTGGCATAATATTCTACCTAAAGCATTGTAAATGGAACTGAGTGGATTTTTATTTATTGTGAAGGGAAGATATTACATAATAAATAGGAAGTGACCAATTGCTTGGAGATCGACCTCCTGCTTTCATCACATGCGTTAAAGATGTTAGAACAATCACCATGATGTTTGGTCCATTTAATACTCGGTGAAATCTGCCAAAGCAACGAGCAACAAAACTGGTGGGTTTTCTTTAGCACTTTAACACTCTGATTTTCTAAGCAAACTTTTCCTTAAGCTGAAATAAAGTTGGAGCAAATTTGAATACAACATTAATCGTTACAAAGACATTTATCTAATTCACTTCCGCTTAGTAAAATGAATATTGTGAGGTTGCAGCAAAATTAAAATGAAACGAAAAAATCAACATTTCTTGCGATTTAATCTAATTCAGGTTCGGCCATATCAGAAAGGCCATTGAGCGACAACATCGCCTTGATTACTCTCTCGATGGCTGCTTCTTCACGTGAGAAAGAAAGTGACTGAAGAAGTTACGAGTCAAATGTAGGTGTGAATATGACTGGAAATTCTTGTTCTCTGTTTCATTCTGACACAGTTCTGACTCAGAATGTATCACTGACAGCTATTCATTCTGACGAGCATGGCTCTTTATTGGAATTTGCTGTTATTATAATTCTGGTGCAAGCAGAAACACAATGGCGTGGATCCGATTCAGTTCTGCAAATTTCTCATCCTTTACTTTCACCACATACAACCTGATGAGGTGACATGTTACTGCTCTAAAAAATGTACTGTGAAGACTGAACGATTATGTTGGTGGGTTATTATACCGCTGTGCTCCACATTCACGGGTTCGAGTCACATTCTGGTAGCTAACTTCACAAACCGCTCCAGCAGTTTTTATTGGCACCTCACACTCTGGTGTACACTGGATCGAGAATCTTGTTCTTGCCATTCACTCCACGGGAGATTCACGAATAATCGACACCACAATAAAGTCGCAATGAAGAGTGAGAGCAGTAATTCTATTAAATTGTACATTAAATTGGTGTAATGAGAAGGAACGCATTTTTATTTCCGCCCCACATTCCATCTTGTATTTCTATGAATTTGCATCGAAAGAAAGAGAAACAAATAACAAGAGATCGGGAGCACAAATTTAACCAGTGGGGGTGCACATGAGTATTTTAACCTAACACTTCACACAATAATCTGATCAGTAATTCAAACTGTCACTCGTAATTGGAACCGCAGAAAACCTCTCCAATGAAACGAACCTTTCATTCTTCCACAAATTTCTGCTGTGTGTGAATCATGCAACGATCCATCATCTAGCATGATAACTGACTTGCCAATTGTGTTAGATCTACCAACTTTCTTCAGCAATCACAGCTTCTGTACACAGCCACGTATGCTGTGCCCAATGCCATTTGTTACCCCCAGGTCACAGCACATTTCCTCTTCCTGAGTTCTTGAACATTGTTCCAGATCTGTCTGATCTGTTAAATAAATCTTATCTATAACTTCATCCGATCCCCTCACAATTCTGAACTTATGAATAAAATAAGGAGTGAGACCAAATGTTAAACAAGTGGGAGTTTGCCATTCAGCACTTGGAGTCTGCCCCACCATTCAACGAACTCATGTTTGATCTGATAATCTTTAACTCCTTTCTGCTCACTTACCTCGACAAATTTTCATGATCTTTCTGACTAACTATCTGGCAAAGTTTGAAAATACCCAACAACACAGATGGCACAGGTGTTTTGGCCCCTGAGCAAAGAAATTACTCCACATTTCAGAATTAAATGGGCAATATCTAATTCTGAGATTATGTCCTCTGGTGCTCTCCTCACAGCACAGGGCAAACCACCTGCCCATATCTACCCTGTCAAGATCACACGAATAGTGAACGTTTATGATTGGTATTATGTGATTATAGAGTTCCCCTCCACCTCCTTTGATTCGAGGAAAATAATCCCAGCAGAACCAGTCATTTCACGAAGCTCCAATTAATGCAGAGTTGGCAACATCGTCGTAAATCTCTGCTGTCCCCTGCAGCGAACTGACATATAATGAAGGCAGGTGGAGACTTTAATGTGAAGACATGGGTTGAAATATCAGGTGCAGACGGGAATTGGAACTTGAAATCAGAAAGTGAATGGAATCGGATTGATCCACAGAAGGACCAAATATAACAATGATAACTCTGATAAATGAGATTCTAATCATATCCGATTGACATTCAATGGCTTCATTGTAACTGAATTCATCCGTGTAATCGTCCTGACAGCTAGTATTTAGGAGAATTGGCACCTGATCACCCATAAAAGAAGTTGACAGCAAAACCATGTCCGTCGGTCGACTTTGTTTGATTATTAACTCAACCCTTGTCTCCGTGAAGCCTCCATCATCCGCAACGCACAAATTAGATTTTGAACAGAACTCTCTCCATTTGCCGAGGTGCTGCCGCTGAAATACCACTGAAGGAACTGGACACCCTCCACCACAATGCAGTCACTTAACTGTACATTGTTCAACGCCTGAATATTTATTCCCTTAACTGCTGAGGTACAATTGCCGCAGAGTGCGCCACCTAAAAGATTCACTGCAGAAAGTCATCCAGGTTTTGTTGACAGAACCTTCAAAGCTCAAAGACTGTACTGACTATAAGGACAAGGTTGAAGATGCTCTGAAACGTCACCATTTCCAAGTTACCCTCCAATGCACATGCAGTATGACTTGGAGAGGAATCATTGGTAAATTCATTGAGTGGTGAAGTGGTCTTGATGGGAAAACAGTTATACTCGAGCCCTCCACCTTTTATTTTACAATTTTCAAAAATTTTTATTATTGCATGGACCAGACTTGTGCTCACTCCTTCAGTTGTTTCCGAAACTTGCGTTTGCTTAAGATTGAATATCATTCTTAGACTGTGGTCAACAATATAATATATACAAAGAGCCTCTCGAACAACTGATCTCCCTGTCCAACAATCTTCAGAGATCTGTGAATATCTACTCCAAGATCTATTTGCTCCTCTTCACCACTCAGAATCCTCACTGTTATTGTGCCAACTCCCAAAATTCACTACCACTTATTGGTTTGGATTCAATTCCATTCGCCGGTGTTCCTTTCCACCTGATTGATACATCCCTGTGATCCCTGATATTATTCATCACAGTCAACAACACGACCAATTGTTGCATCGTCTGTAAACTTCTAAACGTGACTCCTACAACTAAGTTTGAATTATTGATCTACATCAGGAAATAGTGACACTCCAGTGGAAACAGGCATCCAAGCATGGTTCATTGCTGGATGGGATGAACACCTACAATAATAGCAGAATCGGACCCTTGCTATCATTTGTAAACCTGATGGTGACTCTGCAGGTTGGTCTCCTGGCTGATTCCTTCTCACATATGGGAGTGGTGAATGACCTGCCCACCTTGTGACTGAGGAAGTGAGTTTACATTTCAGCGGGTAATTGAATCCCTTCCTACAGACCCCGCCCCCATGGACCTGACTTCACGGAGGCGTGGGTATCCTTGTGTCTATTTACTTTGGATAATCAGCTGAATTTGAGACCACGCTGAGCCGACTCCCAATTTTCCCCGTCATCCATGTATCTTTTTTATCTTTCCTTATTCTCCCACGCAGTGTGGCCATCATAGTCTGAATAGCATTTGTTGTCCATCCTTAAATCTCCTAGAACTGAGTCAGAGGGAATTTATGTGTGAACCGTACTATTGTGGGTCTGGAGTTATATGTTGGCAAGTCTCGTTAAGGACAGCAGATTCCCTTTTGAAGGTACATGAATGAATGGGCTTCAGCAAATTAAAACTTTTTGTCACTCTTCCTCTGAGTGGATTTTTATTCCAGATTTTATTCATCAAATCTAATTACCAGCAGCTGCCATGCTCCAGTCTCCAAGGGGTGCTAGCCCAAATTTCGCCATTACAATTGCTGATGACGCGAAGATCGGTGCAGTAGCAGAAAACAGAAAGGGAACTGTCAAAAAATGAAGGAAAATATAGATAGACAGGAGAGTTGAGCGGAACAGTGGCAGGTGGACTTGGATCCAGGCAAATGTGAGGTGATGCATTTTGGTAAGTCTAATTCTAGAGCCAAGCAAACGGAAGAGCCTTGGGTAAAGTTGATGAGCAGAGAGATCTGGGAATTCAGGTCCTTTGTGGCTTAAGGTGCTGCACAGGTGGATAGAGTGGACAAGAAGGCACATGGCAAGCTTGCTTTCACCGGATGGGGCATTGAGTATAAGAGCTGGCAGGTCATGCTAAAATTGTACAAGACTTTGGTTCAACCGCATTTAGAATGCTGTGCACAGTTCTGGTTGCTAAATTACCAATACAATGTGGACGTTTAGGAGAGTGTGCAGAGAAGATTTATACGGATGTTGCCTGGTATGGAAGATGCTTTCTCTGAAGAGAGATTGAGGAGGACCTAATTGACGCCTACACAATCATGAAGGGTATAGCCAGGATGGATAAAGATCAGCTTTTTCGCAAGGTGAGGGATTAAATAATGAGAAGTCACGCGTTCAAGGTGAGAAGTGAAAACTTTAAGAGAGATAGACATTGGAAGTATTTTTCACAGAGGGTTCTAGGTGCCTGGAACGTGTCGCCAGCAGAGGTAGTAGCGACAAGCACGATGGATTCATTTCAGGTGCCCCTGGACAGATGAATGAGCAGGTGGGGTGCAAAGGGATACAGATTCTTAGGAATTGGGTGATAGGTATAGACAGTGGATTTGGGTCAGCTCAGGCTTCCTCGACCAAAGGGCATGTTCCTGGGCTGTAAAGGATCTGTGTTCTTTGTTCTTCTTTGTTCACTACACTACACATGTTCATGCTACATTGCTGCATCTCATAGAATGACATTATCAATTCCAATTATCACAGAGAGAATGAGAATATGAAATGTGGCTGTGTTGTATGCTGGATTGGAGTGTTTACTGGGAGCAAGAGCTGATGTGGAGACGATGTGATCAATAACAGCTCTTATTGTCAAAGTAACAAAACAGCGCATTCTTAAGGAAAATTTCAGAGATGCTTTCAATTAATCGACCTCCCGCTGAAGGCTCCAGCACGTTTCCGCCGAGCCAATCTGCAGTGCGGGTTAATGCTGGTTTGTATCTTAATAATCGAATAAACAGAGACAAATATGCCCATTCCACCCCGTCTTTGACCAGGAACACTCCCAGCTTTGGCATTTCATGCGCCTCTGTGCCGTCATAGAAGAACCACATACACACTATCAAACCAGTCAATCCATTTCGATACCGTGTTTGCGAGATCAATTCTCATGTAGCAGCGTTTACAACATGAAACAGCGATTATTGGGATATCAGGCTCAGGAAAAGGACACAGGGTAGCAGCACTGAGGAAAAGATGTTTTTTTTTTCGAAAATACCTCTTTCTGTGGACTTCTACATCATTTATTTAACTTGTTCATTTTGCTCTATTGCGTGCAATTCTACAATTCGCATAATAGCACGAACACGATAGCAGTGGAAATGATGCAGGAGAGATTTACCAGGATATTGTCTGTGTAGATGAGTTTCAGTCATGAAGAGAAATTGGATAAACTGGAGGCGTTTTTCTTAAAGCAGAAGAAATTGAGAGGAAACATGATTGAGATGTACAAAATAATAAGGAAAATGGATGGCGGAGACTGAAATAAATGTTTCTCTTTGATGGCGAAATCGATCACGGGGGAGGGGTAGGGTGGCATAGATTTAAGAATAGAAGAGGAAAGATTTGAGTGAATGGGTAGACAAATGCTTTGAAACAGTGGTTGTTTTAAATTTGGTATCAGTGCTTGCAAAGGTTGGAGAGGCAGTAATCCTCATAGCTTTCAGAAGCATTCAGATGTGGATTTGTGATGCCAAGACATACAAAGCTGTAGGCCAAGTGATTTCAAAATGAGTTCGGTTGTTACGTGAATGTTAATTTCCAGTATTAACAAATAGGCCTCTTTTTGCATACAATTCCTGGCGAGTACCACCGCCTGTCATTGCGTGAGATCGGATTCAATTCGCTTCCATGATGGGCGCTTGCATATTGGGAAGGCTCAGTGGATAGAAACGCGCCTTTCAGCTCCAGAAACCCGCATTCTATTCCAGACTGTGTGGAATTTGCACACTCATGCTCTCTCTCTCTCTCTCTTGTGAGTTTCCTCTGGCTGCTCTGATTCCTTCCCACAGTGCAAAGGTGTGCAATTCTGGTAAATGGCACACAAAATCTGAATGGACTGCAAGTGCTGTAAATCAGAGACAAAAGTCAGAATTGCAGCTGGAGGAAAACAGAATGACCATTTCGGGTCAACAGACCCTTCCTCGGAACTGTTTTTAATTTGCAATGATAACTCTGATTTCGCTCCACTGATGCTGCCTGATTCGCTGATCTTTTGCAGTAATTTCTATTTTTGCAGGTGGATCACAAATGCGGGTTTAGAAAGATAGAGTGGGGGAGTGTGTAAGGCAGACTCGTCCACGGCACCGTGCAGATTCAACTGGTCAAATGGTTTCTGTCTGCACTGTGTCTAATTCCATTAACTGAATCTGTACGTTTTTGTCCTTTTTTTAGTCTTTGGTTTTCACACCTCTCCTGCCATGTGAATTGCAGAACAGGTCAATCGATCTTTCTGGCATAAACCACCACCAAACCTTTGCTACCGATGCCTGGAAGATGAACGCGTCTTATTCTGCCTTGGGACCATGCAACCACACGGGATAAATGTGAATTTCAACGGCGTCCTCATTTCCCCTCTCCCCACACTATCACAGTCTGAAGCATCCAGATCAGCACCACCCTCCGAACCCATTCATCTCTCCCCCTCTGACTGACCACATTCTCCACGCCTCCAGCCACCATTCGCTTTCCCAGCTGCCTTGCACCCAACCCGAACGCCCTCCCATTTGTCTCTCAGTCCCCAACCACAAGACTCATTCCTGAAGAAAGACTTATGCTAGAAACGTCGATTTTCCCTCTCCTCGAATGCTGCCTGACCTGCTGTACTTTTCCAGCACGACAGTATCGCCATGGCGAAGATAGGTGAGCTCAGCTCAGGCTCTCTTTCTGAGAGCGGACAAGGCTGACTGAGGAAGTGATTATGGTGCACATTAAGGGGATCGGTATATGTGATATGAATAAACTTCTTCTGGGAAGAGTTAACAACCAGGGATCTCCGTTAAACACACGTGGGAGGATGTTCAGACGAGATATAGGAAGAACGTTTTCACTCTAATAGTGTTGTTTGTTTGGAATTCACTGTTTGAACGTGTGGTAAAGCTATGAGTCATCAAAATATTTCGGGAGCATTGAGCCGAATACTTGTGAAGCGAGAGCACACATGGACAAGGACCAGCTACTGGAAAGTGAGTGAAGATAAACAGATGACTGAGGAAAAATTCGAACCATGTACAGAAAATACAGACCATGAAAGTATGGGAAGGGTAACGGCATGGAAACTACTGGTGATCTATTACAAAGGTCCGTGGAATGCGACATTCGTCAAGGGTTACTGGGGCAGAATGGGGCAGGTGCGGCAGGATGGGATAAGAATTGTGGAATGCTCCTACACCAGTTAGCAGAGTCAGATTGTGGTTAAGGGTTACTATGGCAGGCTGAGCTCATACCAATTAGTAAAGGCAGACTCGCCCACTAACTATCATCGTGGCAGGTTGGGACAAGTTGTGACAATAAATACTTAGGACATGACTTTAAATAATAAATTGATAGTAGAGTCAGCCTGTTTGAGACGCTTGTATCAGGATATGACATTCAATATCTGATCAGTGGTTAGTAGAGTCAACTTGGGACAGGAAAGCATTGTGATCGATGGGGTAGCAATATGTCTAATGATGACAGGTTAGTCTGGGACGGAAGACCATTGTGGCACAGCCGGTAGGAGAATACCTAATGGTGACAGTAGAATAATATTAAGTAGAATTAGGAAAACCATAGTGGCAGAAGTAGAACGACAATGGGAACTAACACTATTGGTTTATTGTACAGCTGGAGTGAGGTAATTCTGACTAACACAGTTGGGCATTTTGATAAGCTAACAAAACAAAATTAAAGAAAAGGTAGGAAGTGATGGAGTTTAATTCAGGTAAATGAAAGTGCTGCATTTTGACAAAGCAAATCTTAGCAGGACTTATACACTTTATGGTAAGGTCCTGGGGAGTGTTGCTAAACAAAGAGACCTTGGATTGCAGGTTCATAGCTCCTTGAATGTGGAGTCGCAGGTAGGTAGGAGAGTGAAGAAGATGTTTGGTCTGCATTCCTTTATTGGTCAGATTCTTGAGTACAGGAGTTAGGAGGTCATGTTGCGGCTGTACAGGACATTGGTAAGGCCACTGCTGGAATATTGCGTGCAATTCTGGTCTCCTTCCTATCGGAAAGATGGTGCGAAACTTGAAAGGGTTCAGAAAAGATTTAAAAGGAAGTTCCAGGGTTGGAGGAGTTGACCTACAGGGAAAGGCTGAACAAGCTGGGGCTGTTTTCCCTGGAGTGTCGGAGACTGAGGGGTGACTTCACAGAGTTTTACAAAATTATGAGGAGTATGGTTAGGATTAATATACATAGTCTTTTCCATGGGGTCGGGGAGTTCAGAACTAGAAGGCGTAAGTTTAGAGTGAGGGGGAAAGATATAAAAGAGACCTAAGGGGCAACTTTTTCACGCAGAGGGTGGTACGTGTATGGAATGAGCTGCCAGAGGATGTGGTGGAGGCTGGTACAATTGCATCATTTAAGAGGCATTTGATGTGTATATGAATAGGAAGGGAAACTAGGGATATGGGCCGGGAGCTGGCAGGTGGGACGAGATTGGGTTGACAGAAGGGTCTGTTTCCATTCTGTACATCTCAATGACTCTATGACTCTATGCCAGGGACCCTGATATTCGGTGCATTCAAGAATTTGCATTCTGAATGTATTGTTTGCAAATAAAAGATCTACTCCGTGAAACACTCCCCGCATCTCCTGGTGATTGTTGACATTTTCCCCACGACAACCGCAACTTTGGTTGCAGTAAAATTGTGGAGACTGCAGCTCTGTGGCGCAATGAAAAGCGTGTTAGATTTCTGCAAATTTAGGAACGTTGCTATTCAATGTTTGTGGGTTTGAACCGCGCCAGAATTGGTGTTTACTTCAATTTTCAGCTGAATCATTGATTGTTGTGCTGATTCATCGCCACTTCCTGTCGTCTGGAGTTCTCATCCCTGCTACTGACCAGACGCAATTCCTTACCTTTTTGGTTGTAAGTTTTTATGGTATTATATCGTTTGAAACATGATCAGACCAGAATCAGATGCTCACCTCCAAAACCTGCAAATTTCGTTCAGGCATCCACTGTCTGTAAATACATTTCCCTCCCAAAGTTGCACGGAAGTTTTTGATTGCTTAAATGTATTTATCACGTTGTATGACAGGTTGTTGTGAATGAGCTGGGGAAAGACATTGACTGTTTAGTCAGCCATGACGCTATCAAACGCCAGGAAGGACAGGTGTTTGGAATCGCCTCCTCCTGTTCCACTCTTTCTGTACTGTTTCTTACAGAAGGCTTTCAACAATAATTTGTTGAGGGCAATGTGAATCGACACTACGGAATATCAAATTCCTCCCCTTTACACCACCGCTCTCACAGCCAGAATAGACAGCTCCAATTACAACTTTAGATCAGATAGTGAAGGATTCTCTCAGGCGCTCTGTCAGACTGCAAGCTATCTTCACACAGGTTTCCAACTGGGTACATGGAGCAAGCAAACGTGTGGATATTGGGATTCAGGGATAGATTTCCAATCTTCTGGTCTGCAGTTCTGATCAAATGAATTTCTGACATGCTGAGTATTTCTGTGCATTCTTCCTACTTTCCATTTTCAACTGTAATTGAATTTATTCTTGCATACCATTCTTACATCTTCAATATTCATGGAAACTGTGCATCGTTTTCTTGAATGTACGAATGCTGAACATTATTCATGAATTCAATAAGTTTCATGTTACCTGTATGAACTTTCAGAAGGAATTTGGTGAGGTTTCATGGATTCGAATTCTGTGCCGATTGAAGTTGATTGAAGGAAAAGCCCTGCATCAGTGGCAATCTAACATTGTCTGTAAACAACGCAGGAACCAACGGAAACCCATTTCTCAATGTCGTCTATTTTTCACATTTTTGTCTCCCTTTTGTGTCCTTTTCGTGAACTTGATGCTTCAATAATAACAGGTTCACGTCAGTTTCATTTTGTCTGCATTCGCTTTAATTACAGAGCCAGACGGCTCAGGGAAATGAGGCAGGGTGAGTGACTGTGGTATTATTGGCCAGCACATCACCACCATAAAATCCCACAGTGTTATGTTTCAGTGGTTAGCACTGCTGCCTCAACAGAGTCCCAAGTTCTATTCCAGCCTCGGTGGACTGTCTGTGTCGAGTTTGCACATTCTCCCCGTGACTGCATGGGTTTCCTCCGGATGTTCCATTTTCCTGCCACAGTCCAAAAATTTTGCAGGTCAGGTGTCTTGGCCATTCTAAATTGCCCATAGTGCATTTGTCAGAGGGGAAATATTTCTGGTTGGGTTACTCTTCGGTGGGTTGGTGTGGACCTGTTGGTCCGAAGGGCCTGTTTCCATGCTGTAGGGCATCTAATCATCACAGCAGAAGTAGAGCAGTTGAGTAAAAGTTCCCAAGAAATGTTTTGGTCACTTGACAGGTTTGCAGTCTGAGGCTCCAGTCGCGCAATTGGTCAGCACCTAGTACTTAAAGATGCATAAAATGCCGAGGTTGTAAGTTCAATGCTTGTCTAAAGATGCTGTTGCGGACATTGATCAGAGATTATTGAAGTATTAGACAGAAACGCCTTTGGAAACAATGTTGAGTAAAGTCGCATTTATTTGAAAACTCCAGTTTCTGACGTGGGGAAATGTTTTATCTTTCAGAAACATGCCAATTATTAAACAGAAATCTGCAAATTCCCCCAGTTGAATATCCATCTTGGATAAAGAAACAGAGGGAAAGTTTCTGCTTGTTGATCTTCCTCAAATCGCTGACCCAGCACTGGATTACATCCTGGGAATGTCTGTTTAACTCGTTTCATACCATTCCATTTCCTGAGAGCTGCACAGCTCATTAAACCAATCCAAATTATTTGATTTCTCTCTTTGTTGAATTTGAATGTTGTCAGTAAACCTGGTAAAGCATCTGGTCAAGTAATTTTGCTGTTGGGAGGAACGGGGGTCAAACTCGAATCAGGTTGTGTCTTGAGGCAGGATTTCTCAAGAGGAGATCAAAGAGTATTAAATGGACTCACTCCCTTTTCGGTTGATTATGACCAAATGATCTAGACAACAGCTGGCAATAATAATGATGTTTTACATCGACAGGCCAAATCTTGCTCACTAGAGGCACCGCAGAGTTACAAATCTGATAAGTGGTGGAGATGATCCTTGTGGAAACATGAGACGGTGAGACAATTAATCCCACGCTGCTGGTCTCATAAGCTTTTCTCATAAACCAGTTAGTTAGCTAGCAGACTCCCATTCAATGCAGAGCTAAACCAAACAGCTCAGTGCATTTACGTTATATAATATTTCATGTAGAATGAGCTGCTGCACCTCGCAACTCCATCAGATCTTCTTAAATTTAATATTTTCTGTTGCAGGTGCTTTGCAATTTCTTTCCTCTGAATGTTAACCAAGTCGAGAGTATTTCCCTTTTGCACCCCAATCCATCCAGGCAGGCCAGAATCCCTGTCGCTGTTTAATTCATGCCTTTTGTGCCTGCACGTGATTTTCAAATATTCTGGAATCAGCTCCTAAAATGCTTTTATTTATGAAAATTCATCTCCGCATTCAGTAACACTCAGAATAAAGAATGCCTACTCCAAACATCTTCCTCCTGCCCCGATGGGTTTGAAGCTGTAACCTCTAGTTTCCACTCACCTAAACGAGGGAATTTCCCTCGAATTTACTCTTAACAACTTCACATCAGCTGGATCACCTCTCTTCAGACACAACGAAGTTTTTGCTGATTTCTCCAGCATTATTCTTTATCTATGACACATCCCATTAACCCCCGTCTATCCTTTTCTAGTAGCTTTGTCACCCAGTAAACCTAATTTCCACCGGTTCTAACGACATGGTTTCAAGTGAACCATTGGCCATGTCATTCCTAACGTCTTCATATTCCAATAACCGCTGCTAGTGTCATTCATCATGCCTTTATATCCCAGTAAATTTCAATCTGAGATAGGATGCCGAGTCCAATTCAATGCATGAAAACTCACCTGAAAACTATGCAATCTTATTCCCGACACAGGAAAGGTGGAAGCAATTTCAATTACAGCTGAATCGATTGGCTGCAACAGAATCGGATAAAATCCCAGTCACATATATGACTATTATTCTTATAGTTATTTCTTCTCTACGTGTGCTGAAGTAACACAGTGAAAGATCAATTACTATTGCCAGACATACGCAAGGGAGCGTATGAAATGCTAAAGTTGTGAGATCAGAGCAGTTTTATTTAATGACAAAGATTATTCACTGTTTGAATCTCAGTCTTAGGAATTAGACAGAAAGCGATTTTGAGCGAAAATTGAGCAAGGACGTCTACCTCATGACGTAACCCTAATTTATGTGGTTGTTTACCTCATTTGTGTGTATTGCCTCGTTGAGGATTTTGAAGTTGTCCCCTCTATTCAAATGTTCCATGCTTTTGCACTATTGTACAAAAGATGCAGTACAATAACACCCAACACTGATTCGGTCAACTTGTATAGATATTGACTCCTGGAAACAACATTATGCATTCTCCTGAGACTGGAAAATAATTTGATACATTCCCGATCTTATGGCTCTTTTCATTCCATCGGCTTCTGTTCTTCAGGGAATCCGATTCAGCAGATCATGTCACTGAGTCATTTCTTTGTATGTGGTCAGATCATGTGAGCAGAATATCATAGTCCATAACCCAGAAGTCAGACCATACTCAATGAACCATACTCTGCTCTTGATCATTTAATGAACACCGAGAAGAAACATCTATGCTCTTCAAAATTTACTCACCTGTTTTTCAGAAGCAAGAGAAACAGTTCCAGGTTTCTGCTTCTGTTGTCACATGCACCAAGGTTGTAAATGCTGGAACCAGTTGAGACTCTCCGCTCTCCCACATCCATTTTCTCCCCAGGAGGTGTTAAGATAATGGTCTGAATCAGATTCTTCTAAAAAGAAGAATTTTTTATCCATTAATTTCTGGTTTATGGGCCCATCGGGCACCCGCTGGGGTTCTGTGTTAGCTCTGACCACAGCAGTTTCCCGCAGTCTTCAGCATTTTGGAGCATGTACCTTCGAGGATGGCATCAAAAGATATTCACTGTTACTGTGTGGTACTCTAACAATGGAGACAGCTCTATCAATGGAGGCAGCTCAGTCTGTGGGGATGGGATAAACAGCACCGTCCCACGTGGGGAAATTCTACAGTGTGTCATGCGGATCTGAAACAGTGCACTTTATCATTCAGATCATACTAGAGTGAGAGCACTCGAGATGGCCAATCGGTCTCTCGTACCTGTGTCAGCTCAGGAGTTACAAAAGATGGGTTAAATTGGAAATGCTGGTGATTAGATCTGGTTTCAAGTGTTTACGTGAGGCAGGAAGCAGAAAAAAGATACACTGCGAAGCGAATGGGATCTGAATAAAGGAGCAGCGAATAGTTTGTATGGTGCAGAGGAGAGCTTTGAAGTATTGAATTCTGATTGATGGGCTGTCATGGTTTTCCTTGGCCACGTTGCTACAGAAGGTAATATGTCAGTGTCTCTTGGAATTGTGATGTCGCAGGCAAATATCGCCATTACTCTGCTGGAAATTCCTTGTTTCCAATGTGTGTAAAATGGCTTAAATATTGAACCCTTTCTCATAAATAATTCCAATCCATGGCAGTGTGTTGTATTTTCTCCTTTCCTCTTTACCTGTCATTGTGCCTGGATTGAAGTTGATTTGCTCCTTCTGCGTGTCTTTTACAGTCTGGGCGATATGATGCAGTCGTACTGACCCACCTTCTGACAGAATTTTCCACTTCACTTCAGCCCGCCCTCACTTCGCTATCTGATACCATTCCCGTTGTTTAGGTGTTACGCGCCCGTCTCAGATCCAGCCTGCCCTCACCCAAAATAAACGCAAACCTCAGTAACACTGTGATCACTGCACTCCAGGAGCATCCTCACTCCGACGTCATTGAATATTCCTAGGAGAAAGCTAGGACTGCAGATGCTGGAGATCAGAGTCGGGAGTGTGGTGCTGGAAAAGCACAGCAGGTCAGTCAGCTTCCGAAGAGCAAGAGAGCCCACGTTTCAGGCATAAGCCCTTCACCAGGAATAAAGCGTGTGATTCGGGTACTGAGAGATAAATGTTAGGGGTGTGGGGTTGGGCGGAGGTAGCTGGGAAAGCAATAGTTGGATGAAGGTGAGGGAGAAGATGATAGGTTAGAAGGAGAAGTGATGGAAAAGGCCCAGGTGGCTGTGCCAAGCTTGAGGCTTGGGACGTGGCGGAAGAGAAATGAGACACTGTTTAAATCCACACTTATCCCGTGAGGTGTCAGAGTCCCAAGGTGGAATGTACGGCGTTCCTCTTCCAGGTATTTGGTGGTTATGGTTTGGCGGTGAAGGAGGCCCAGGACCTGTAAGTCTTTGATGGAGTCGGAGGGGGAGTTGAAGTGTTCAGTCACGGGATGGTGACATTGGTGGGTGTGGGTGTCCCAGAGATGTCCTCTGAAATGATCTGCAAAAGGCGTCCTGTCTCCCTGACGTAGAGGAGACCACACTGGGTGCAACGGACGCAGTAGATGACATTGGAAACGGTGTTGGTGAATTTCTAACGGATGTGGAAGGATCCCTTGGGGCCTTGGACGGTGATGAGTGGAGTGGTGTGGGTGCTGGTTTTACCCTTCCTGCGGTGGCATGGAAAGATGCCAATAGTGGGGTGTGGGCTTATTGGGGGTTGTAGACCTGATGAGAGAGGGTTTCTGGGAGGGAATGGCCTTTTCAGAATCATAATAGAGGTTGGGAGGGAAATATATATCTGATGATAGGGTCTGTTTGGAGATGGCAGAAGTGGTGGACTATGATGTGTTTTATGCCGAGGTTGGTGGGGTAAAAGTTGAGGACCATGGGGTCCTGTCCTTGTTGCGGGAGGGGTGGGGTTCAAGGATGGTGGTGTGTGAAGTGGACGAGCATCGTCAAACCATTGACGATGACCATTGCGAGTTTGCAACAAACTGCATAACGTGGGAACTAGCTCAACATCGATTTTCCCGGAATTTAATGCAGTACACATGGGAAACGTCATCCATTTAAAAAATCACCTTCGGCTCTCTCTCCACACATGTCTCTTCACGTTTTAAATATTGGTAATATGTTTGTTGATCAAGGTGTCATTATCCAGAAAAACTGGTTTCTCAATCCACAAAAACTGGTACTTTTCCAGAAACTTGATTTTGCTCAATATCACCTTCCATCCGTACCTCTTAACACGACAACAAATCGAAGCTGCTCCATGTGAGGCTCAAACTTAAAACTTTGGCAAAGCACAGCTCACTATACTGGCATAGAGATACCTTGCACTGGTAACCTGCAGCACTGAAGCGACACATTAACGAATACCTCCACATTCCTGGCTGTACCATAACGGTAAGGAACCGAGTTTCTCTGATTCCACTGCTGGTAACTGGCATTATGCGATCATCTTCACCAGTGGTTCTGACCCCGTTTGAGGAATTTGGTGAGCTATTCATTGCAAAGATGGGTAGTTTGTTGAAATGTTCAAATTCAACATTTGCAATCACTGGCCCATGAGTCTTTTATTTTGTTTTTCATCGGTAGAAATGTTAAAATCGTCATCTTGAACAGACTCAATGACAGATCTCCATTGTGTCTCTGGCATCAAATTCCAAAATATAAAGCCCCTCTGAATTCTTCCACCGCAGTCCGCTGTTTGGGAAGTGTTCCTGTTGTGGGAAATGCACTTCCCTGTGTGTCAACTGTTACTCCCAGCATGCGCTCTGGCACTGCATTCATTTTCCTTCTGTCACTTGCTCACTGTGTTGCTGTGATCATACAGTGACTGGTGTCCCACGGCCCAGGAAAATGATACAGATCAACGTTTTTGCATTGTTGAATTCAATTGTCAGTTTAGAATTATTTAGTATTTGGAAATTGTCTGTCCTGTATGCAAGAGCGTGTCAACAATATCTGCGCAGAAGAAAGATATTCCAAATAATGACATTGAGCCCTATGCACTCTCCTCCAGTTTGGAAAACAATTCCTCAAACACAACTTTACATCTCCTGCTGTCACCGGTTCTCCACTCCATTGACTTCAAATCTTCACAGAATTCAACAGGTCTTGTTGCATAACCATTTCTTCATTTTTGCTCTGATCAGAGTGTCACAGTGCAAGTGTGCTTGCCCCACACCCAGAGGTCAGACGATCCTCTTGGAACCATACTGTTATATTTATCATTTCACCAATACCAAGGAGAAATATCTATGGTGCGCATAATTTATACAATTCACTTATTCATAAGATCAGAGAGGTCGACACCCACGTGACGCGATGGCCGAGAGGTTAAGGCGATGGACTGCTAATCCATTGTGCTCTGCACGTGTGGGTTAGAATCCCACTCACGTCGCGGTTACTGATGATTTTCAATGTGGCTATTTTTGGATGATCACAGCTGTCTTATTGAAATTGGAACTCCAATAGTGTGGTTATATGCATCGACGCTATTATAAAGACTAAAAGAATAATTTGAGCCTGTTGCCTAAACTGCATTGAAATGTAGATTGAATTGGAATAATTAAAATGGACGACATTTTCTTTTCCAAGTCAAGTTACCGTGAACCTTTATTGTCTGAAAGAGATCCATGAAAACCAAATAACGAGAGATGCGAAGTGCATGTTTATGCATGGGATTCTTAATAAGTGTTTTGTCAGATTAAATCTGTAGCAGGTTGGGTAGAAGTGATTCACCTTGGTGAAATGAGCAGAGACACAGCACAAAACAATGGAGATATTTCAAAAGGGGCAGGAGCTGGGTGTAGGAGTACCGATAACTGCTGTAAATGCACAGTAGAGAATTACCGATGTGGGTGCCGTGCACGGGCACAGAGAGACTTACACATCGGTCTCATCCTTTCCCCTTGCTCTAGACATTGGTGAAGGCTGGACATAAGACACATATAAACACAAGATGTGTAAACAAGCTCCCTCTCGTTATACACACACTTGATGCATCTCACTGAACTATGAAAAACTGGAGAAGTCAGCAAGTTAACTGCAGGGACTGAATCTAAACCGTGGATCAATAACCGCAGATTAATGCAGCATAAATATGAAACGATTGCAAGAGTCTTTAAACGCATGTCATTAACAGACGTTTCGTTCTCATACCCATGTGGCTGAATGAAGCAGCAGTGAATCCCATTTTTACCCACAGACTGAAGCACGCAGACACATTTCCCCAAGAGTGACACAGGCCTCTGGAGAAAACAAGCAGAAAGTAAGATTTCACCCACTTGGCTGATATTGTCCCATTTTAGACATCAACACCAGTGTCCAGTTACAGCAAAGAAAGGAAGAATTAAGCCTTCCCCGTCCCAGTGTTCCTGACCCATTCTTTCCCCACTCTGTAGTTTGTACATTTTCACCTCGTTCTTGCTGCCAAACGGGCTCACGCCCGTTTTTTCTTGTCCTGCCGAACCGTAACGCGTGATGTCTTTGCTGTTTGAAGATCTGCCAATCTCAATCTGATGACACCTAGTGACCCTTCCTCAACAACCTTCTCCAACAAGACATTGTACAGATCCAGAACTGTCTGAGAGAATAATTGCTTCCTCATCTGTTTTAATTGTGAGATCCGCATTCTAATATGAAGTTAAAAATCGCATAACACCAGCTCATAGTCCAACAGGTTTAATTGGAAGCATTAGCTTTTGGAGAGCTGCTCCTTCATCAGGTGTTTGTGGAGTGCACAGTTATAAGGTACAGAATTTATAGCGAATGGTTACAGTGTGACGTAACTGAAATTGTACATTGAAAAATAGCTTGTTTGTTTGTTAAGTTTTCCATCGGTTAGAATGACTACGTTAGGTTCATTTCTTTCTTATGTAAATCGCAAAACTTTCTTTTCATAGTTACAGTCTCAGGTGAATTTTAACAATTAGTGTCAACCCAGATAATTTGTTGACGGTGTTAGTTCCTGTGTGCTGTGTCCGTGCCATAATGTTTCGATTGACACTAAACTAAATAAAAACACGCTGCAGGCAAGGATGCTTTGAGGCATGGTACTCTGGTGAAACCGAGCAGATGCTACAGAACGGATGAATGGCGACTGCACATCAATTAACAGACCGGTGTTCCCCTTCCCTGTTGGGATCACTTCAGTGGTCCAGGACATACATAGCAGCAGAGATGTGGAGAAACAAATTGGGAAACAGATTTTGGAAAGGTGCAGAAGCCACAGGGTAGTCGTCATGTGTGATTTCAACTTCCCAAATATTGATTGGAAGCTCTTTCGATCAAGTAGATTGGACGGGGCAATCTTTGTGCAGTGTGTCCAGGAAGCTTTTCTAACTCAGTGTGTAGATTGTCCGACCAGAGGGGAGGCCATTTTGGATTTGGTACTCGGCAACGAACCAGGACAACTGATGGGTTTGTTACTGGGTGACCATTGTGGTGATGATGACCACAAATCTGTGACTTTCCTGTTGGTTGTGGAGGGAGATAGGTGCATGCAACAGGACCGGTTTTCCAGTTGGGGCAAGGGTAAATACGATGCTGCAAGACAGGATCTGTGGAGCAGATGTTGGGAGCATAGGATGTCAGGAAAGGATGCCATTGAAATGTGGAAGTTTTTCAAGGAACAGATACGACGTGTCCTTGATATGTATGTACCTGTCAGGCAGGAAAGAGATGGTCGTGTGAGGGAACCTTGGTTGACGAGGGAGGTTGAATATCTAGTAAAGACGAAGAAGGAGGCTTACATAAGGCTGAGGAAGCAAGGTTCGGACAGAGCAGTGGAGGGATACAGGATAGCCAGGAGGGAGCTGAAGAAAGGGATTAGGAGAGCAAAGAGAGTGCATGAAAAATCTTTGGCGGGTAGGATCAAGGTTAACCCTAAGGCCTTTTATGCGTATGTGAGAAACACGGGAATGACGAGAACGAGTGTAGGTCCGATCAAGGACAGTAGTGGGAGACTGTGTACTTGGTCGGAAGAGGTAAGAGAGGTCTTGAGTAAGTACTTTTCTTCAGTATTTACAAATGAGAGGGACTGTATTGGTGAAAAGAAGAGTATGAAACGGACTGGTATGCTTGAGGAGATACTTGTTTTGAAGGAAGATGTCTTGGGCATTTTGAAAAGCTTGAGGATAGACAAGTTCCCCGGGCCTGACGGGATATATCCTAGGATTATGTGGGAAGCAAGAGAGGAAATTGCAGAACCGTTGGCCATGATCTTTTCGTCTGCACTGTCAACGGGGGTGGTACCACGGGACAGGAGAGTGGCGAATGTTGTGCCCTGTTCAAAAAAGGGAATAGGGATAACCCCAGGAACTACAAGCCAGTTAGTCTTACTTCAGTGGTGGGCAAAATAATGGAAAGGGTACTGAGGGATAGCTTTATGAGTATCTGGAAAGACACTGCTTGATTAGGGACAGCTAGCACGGATTTGTGAGGGGTAGGTCTTGCCTTACAAGTCTTATTGAATTCTTTGAGGAGGTGAC
>NC_057717.1:53560117-53564108 GCF_004010195.1 Chiloscyllium plagiosum
TTTTCTGGCAGGCGGAATGAAGCCAACTTTTTTAGCCATTCTCAAAGTTGTCTTCCATTTCCCAGAAAGCTAACCCTTGGTCAGCATTGAGGTCGGAATCTTGTTTTGATTGACTAACTGTTTCAAAATGAAGGTATTGTGGGTGCTGACAGGATTGTGTATAAAGTGGCATTCAATGCAGTGTTACTCAGTAACTGTGCATTAAAGTGTTCAGAGTTCATTCAGAGCCTGTACCTCTTTGTCAATCGACATGGAGCTCTGCAGATGCACAGGGATTGAATTCAAGAGTCGTGAGGTGATGTTGCAGCTGTACAGGACCTTGGTAAGGCCACATTTGGAGTATTGTGTGCAGTTCTGGTCGCCTCACTTTAGGAAAGATGTGAAAGCTTTGGAGAGGTTGTAGAGGAGATTTACCAGGATGTTGCCTGGAATGGAGAACAGGTCGTATGAGAATAGGTTGAGAGTGTTTGGCCTTTTCTCATTGGAACGGCGAAGGATGAGGGGTGACTTGATAGAGGTTTATAAGATGATCTGAGAAGTAGCTCGAGTAGACAGTCAGATACGTGTTCCCCGGATACAACATAGTGTTACAAGGGGACATAAATTTAAGGTGAAGCGTGGAAGGTACAGGGGGATGTCAGGGGTAGGTTCTTTACCCAGAGAGTGGTGGGGGCATGGAATGCGTCGCCTGTGGGAGTGGCAGAGTCAGAATCATTGGTGCCATTTTAGTGGCAATTTAATAGGTACATGGATGGGTGCTTACGCTGGGACAAATGATCGGCACAACATCGTGGACCGGAGACCCTGTTCTGTGCTGTATTGTTCTCTGTTCTATGTTCTATGTTGTACATTCGACCCCAGACCTTTGGCTGACCATCATCCAAGGTGCACTTCGGAACAGGTAACAGCTGAAAGTGTCCGAGCAGAAGCTGATAACTATGTTCGATACCCATGGTGATGGCCTCAGCCGGGACCTTGGGCTCATGTGATAGTACAGGTTATTCCATTACCCTGTCTACAGAGACGCTCCGACTCACACACACACACACACACACACACGCATACACACACACATGCATATATACGTTTGTCGGGTGAATTTGTACTTGCATAGCTACATTGTACTTTGCTCATAAACTGCATGAATCCATGTAAGTCTCTGTTAACACATTTTATACAATTAATATCAATCTAAACATGCACGGGGGCTAACACCAATTGTTAAAGTTCATCTGAGAATGTAACTTCAAAATAAAAAGTTTTGCGCTTTACATACGAAAGAAGTGAAGCTAACACAGTCATTCTAATAGATGGGAGACTTAGCGAACAATTAAGGTATTTTTCAATGTATAATTTCAGTTACATCACACTGTAAACTTGTGTTATAAATTCTGTGTCGTACAACTGTGAACTCCACAACCACCTAGTGAATGAGCAGCGGTCTGAAAGCTCCTACCTTTGCTGGTTTGTAATGTCAGGAATTCATGTTCAATTTACGATTTTCATAAGGAACAACAAATATTTTTTCCTGACTGGAAATCAGCATTGGGAAATAGCAGTGAGAGAGCTGAATTTCAACACTTTCACAACAAGGAAGACATATGCAATGCTTGCAAATTTTCTTAGTGACTTTGTTTTTGCCTTATTGCTTCAGTTGGAAAATGACAGTCATTGAGTTTTTAAAAGCATGGCGCGAGGCCCTTAAGCCTATTGCATCAGTTATCAAACATCTTGTTTGTAAACACAGTTTCCAGCACGTGACTCATCGCCTGGTGTGTTGTAAAATTTCAAGTCTTCAGTTAAATTGTCATTCAATTTCTTTAGGGCTTAAGTGGTACAAAAAACCTCTGTGAACTAACAGTTCTGAGAATGAAACTCTTTCTCAGAGCCGATTGTCAGTTTTCCTCAAGATCCTGTGGAAAATGTTTATGCACTCAGATCTGAATTGGTGTATCCTGTTTCTTCTTCAGCTTCCTTCTTCTTTCTATTAAATGGTATAGACTCTAATACAGACACAAGGTGCAGGTTGCAGAAGTCACGTGTTTGTACTTTCGCTGATACTCTGTCTCGCCGGGAGCTGCAGTCCTTCCCCACGCTGATTCAAACAGCACTGTACTTCCTGTGACATTTCCTATGGAGAATGGAAGGACAGGCATTAATAACCCGCAAATGGGAACGGGGCGGCAGTTTTAAAGCATTCACGTTGCCCCAGCGAGGAATTGAGCTCCCATCTCCCGCATAACATGCAGCGACACGAACCATTATACTACCGAGGGCAACAGTTTCAAAGGAAACACTTCAGCCCATTGTGGCTCCACTTGTCAAGGACTACTGCTTAACGACCCGAATCGATTAGCCCATAGCTTTATAGGAATTGGCAGAACATATTCACACCTGAATATTTATTCATGTTATAAGGGTTCCTGCCTCCCTGACCTTGACAGACACAGTGTTGCAAATTCCAACACCTGCCGACTTATAATGCTTTTCCACACATCTACTTAAATGTTTCTGTCTTTCTCATTTTATTTCTGGCTCCCTATGATCGATTTCTCCGTCGATGGGAAACGCTACTTTTAGTCTACCTAATACATACCCCTCATGATTTTATACAACTTAACCATGCCTTTTCGCAAACTCCTCTGAATGATGACAAACAATCCCAGTCTGTCCTGTCTTTCGCCATGTCTGAATCGGTTCAGAGCAGACACTATCCGCGTGAATCTCTCCTGCACCTTTCCCATTGCGATCACATCCATGGACTTATGTGAACAGCAGTCTCAGGAGAACAGAATGAACCATTTTTCCGTTGTCGCTCCAGCTTGTGATGTGGCTCTGCAGCATTTATCGCCTTGCGGTCCGGGGACACGTATAAGCCAAAGGAGACGTGGACGGCAGTTTCCTTCTCTCAAGGACGTCAGGGAAACACATGGGTCTGTCAGGCAACGGATTTGGCATGTTCTTAATTGGAGGTATTTCTTGCATTCATATTTTAACATTATCGTGGTGTGGTGGGAATAGAACCCATCGCCTTGGAATGTTACCTGGCCTTTTGTATTAACAATCAAGCAATAATACCAGAAGGCTATCGCAGAAAGCCGTCACGGCTGAACTGTTCCAATAGAGTCTCATTTTTCCCAATTATTCTCTGTGTCCATTTATTGAGCCTCACGTTCCAATAATCTCTGGTCCATGTCAGTAAAAACCGCGAAAGGTGAATTGACCACACAGCTATGATATCCAAACGAATTGAATGGTTCAAACGTGCCAATGAAGAGATTGGGGCATGGTCATCTAGCAACAGTGAGTAGATGGTATCATCGTGTAAGTGTATGTTAGATTGTGCAATGCCTCAGTCAAGTGAGATGAGGGTCAGAAAAGAGAGTTAGGTTGAGTGGGAGGGAGAGACATCTTCAAGAACTTTTGGGGTTAAATGCTGATACATGAACCGCAGAAATTTCAGAGAACGAAATTCGATGGAAAATAAATCATCACCTCGGAGAATATTATCATGTAAAAGCGAGTAATTTCTTACCGTGTTTCACCAAAAGTAAAACTTTGAGAGAACTGACTATCATGATGTCGAGTCGATCCGAAGTCGTGGCAATCACAACGCAGTAGACGAAATACTAAACGGTTGCAGCACTCCACTGACCAGGCTTGCCAACTGCAGCTGGTATTTTAGCAGAGGAAATGTCAGGAATAATACACAATATCAGGACTTAGCGACAGGCGTGTGGGAACTCAGAATAGGCTGAATCTTTAAGTTTGACGTCCCCAGAGTCTGTGAAGATTCCATGAATGAGAGTATTGGAGAATGGGATTAATGAAACTCTCCAAACTCATGGCACAGTGCAGGATATTGTTCAAATGTATGCTTCAATAGCATTATAGTTTAACATCAGCTACTTCATCACTTTGCCCACACAAGGCAATACCAACTGCTGCACGCAATCACATATAATTCCAGTTCCAGACTCGGAATCGGGGA
>NC_057717.1:53564608-53570811 GCF_004010195.1 Chiloscyllium plagiosum
AGGGACTAACACCTTCAACAAATTATCTGGGTTGGCATTAATTGTTAAAATTCACCTGAGACTTTAACTATGAAAAGAAAGTTTTGCGATTTACATAAGAAAGAAATGAACATAACGTAGTCATGCTAACCGATGGAAAACTTAACAAAAAATCAGGCTATTTTTCAATGTACAATTTCATTTACATCACACTGTAACCATTCGCTATAAATTCTGTACCTTATAACTGTGTACTCCACAAACACCTGATGAAGGAGCAGCTCTCCAAAAGCTAATGCTTCCAATTAAACCTGTTGGACTATGACCTGGTGTTGTGCGATTTTTAACTTCATATTAGAATGCGGATCTCACAATTAAAACAGAGATGAGGAAGCATTTATTCTCTCAGACAGTTCTGGATCTGTACAATTTGTTGTTGGAGAAGGTTGTTGAGGAAGGGTCACTAGGTGTCATCAGGTTGAGATTGGCAGATCTTCAAACAGCAAAGACATCACGCGTTACGGTTCGGCAGGACAGGAAAAAAACGGGCGTGAGCCCGTTTGGCAGCAAGAACGAGGTGAAAATGTACAAACTACAGTGTGATGGGGAAAGAATGGGTCAGGAACACTGGGACGGGAGAGGCTTAATTCTTCCTTTCTTTGCTGTAACTGGACACTGGTGTTGAAGTCTGAAATGGGACAATATCAGCCAAGTGGGTGAAATCTTACTTTCTGCTTGTTTTCTCCAGAAGCCTGTGTCACTCTTGGGGAAATGTTTCTGCGTGCTTCAGTCTGTGGGTAAAAATGGGTTTCACTGCTGCTTCATTCAGCCACACGGGTATGAGAACGAAACGTCTGTTAATGACATGTGTTTTAATACTCTTGCAATCATTTCATGTTTATGCTGCGTTAATATGCGGTTATTGATCCACTGTTTAGATTCAGTCCCTGCAGTTAACTTGCTGACTTCTCCCGTTTTTCATAGTTCAATCTGATGCATCAAGTATGTGTATAACGAGAGGGAGCTTGTTTCCTACATCTTGTGTTTATATGTGTCTTATGTCCAGCCTTCACCAATGGCGAGAGCGAGGGGAAAGGATGAGAACAATGTGTAAGTCTCTCTGTGCCCATGCACGGCACCCACACCGGTAATTCTCTACTGTGCATTTACAGTAGTTATCAGTACCCCTACACCCAGCTCCTGCCCCTTTGAAATATCTCCATTGTTTTGTGCTGTGTCTCTGCTCATTTCACCAAGGTGAATCACTTCTACCCAACCTGCTACAGATTTCATCTGACAAAACATTTATTAAGAATCCCACGCATAAACATTCACTTCGC
This sequence comes from Chiloscyllium plagiosum, assembly GCF_004010195.1. Classification (NCBI taxonomy): domain Eukaryota; kingdom Metazoa; phylum Chordata; class Chondrichthyes; order Orectolobiformes; family Hemiscylliidae; genus Chiloscyllium; species Chiloscyllium plagiosum. The sequence goes on from NC_057717.1 coordinate 53,565,928, forward strand.
ATCTCTCGTTATTTTGTTTTCCTGTATCTCTTTCAGACAATAAAAGTTCACGGCAACTTGACATGGAAAAGAAAATGGTGTTCCTTTTAATTATTCCAATTCAACCTACGTTTCAATGCAGTTTAGGCAACAGACTCAAATTATTCTTTGCGATCTTATAATAGCATCGATGCATATAAACACACTATTGGAGTTCCAATTTCAATAAGACAGCTGTGATCATCCAAAAATAGCAACATTGAAAATCATCGGTAACCGCGACGAGAGTGGGATTCGAATCCTCGCGTGCAGAGCACAATGGATTAGCAGTACCATCGCCTTAACCTCTCGGCCATCACGTCAGATCGGCATCGGCCTCCCTGATCTTATGAATAAGTGAATTGTATAAATTATGCGCGCCATAGATATTTCTCCTTGGTATTGGTGAAATGATAAATATAACAGTATGGTTCCAAGAGTATCGTCTGACCTCTGGGTGTGGGGCAAGCGCACTTGCTCTGTGACACTCTGCTCACAGTGATCAGAGCAAAAATGAAGAAATGGTTATGCAACAAGATCTGTTGAATTCTGTGAAGATTTGAAGTCAATGGAGTGGAGAACTGGTGAAAGCAGGAGATGTAAAGGTATGTGTGAGGAATTGTTTTCCAAACTGGAGGAGAGTGCATAGTGCTCAATGTCATTATTTGGAATATCTTTCTTCTGCGCAGATGTTTTTGACACGCCCTTGCATACGGGACAGACAATTTCAAAATACTAAATAATTCTAAACTGACAATTGAATTCAACAATGCAAAAACCTTGATCTGTATCATTTTCCTGGGCCGTGGGACACCAGTCACTGTATTATCACAGCAACACAGTGAGCAAGTGTCAGAAGGAAAATGAGTGCAGTGCCAGAGCGCATGCTGGGAGCAGTAGTTGACACACGGGGAAGTGCATTTCCCACAACAGGAACACTTCCCAAACAGCGGACTGCGGTGAAAGAATTCAGAGGGGCTTTATATTTTGGAATTTGATGCCAGAGACACAATGGAGGTCTGTCATTGAGTCTGTTCAAAATGACGATTTTAACATTTCTACCGATGAAAAACAAAATAAAAGACTCAAGTGCCAGGGAATGCAAATGTTGAATTTGAACATTTCAACAGACTACCCATCTTTGCAATGAGTAGCTCACCAAATTCCTCAAACGGGGTCAGAACCACTGGTGAAGATGATCGCATAATTCCAGTTACCAGCTGTGGAATCAGAGAAACTCGGTTCCTTACCGTTAAAGTACAGCCAGGAATGTGGAGGTAAGCGTTAATGTGTCGCTTCAGTGCTGCAGGTTACCATTGCAAGGTATCTCTGTGCCAGTATAGTGGGCTGTGCTCTGCCGAAGTTTTACGTTTGAGCCTCACATGGAGCAGCTTCGATTTGTTGTCGTGTTAAGAGGTACGGATGGAAGGTGATATTGAGCAAAGTCAAGTTTCTGGAAAAGTATCAGTTTTTGTGGATTGAGAAACTACCTTTCCTGGATAATGACACCTTGATCAACAAACATACTACCAATATTTAAAACGTGAAGAGACATGTGTGGAGAGAGAGCCGAAGGTGATTTTTTAAAAGGATGACGTTTCCCATGTGCACTGCATTAAATTCCGGGAAAATCGATGTTGAGTTGGTTCCCATGTTATGCACTTTGTTGCAAACTCGCAATGGTCATTGTAATAATCAAAAAAATAGACTGATCGTATAGGGACCGTCTGAATATTGTTTTCAATTTTAGTCTGAGCAACTTTCAGCTGAAATGGTGTGCTGCAGAGAAGTACAGAGGGTTAAAAATACAAAAAAGACAGGGTCTACTTGGTGGTGGAGATCAGAAAGCGTGAAATACACCTAATATCATATGAATGTGATCAAGTCTTTAATGTACGTGTTGCGTCTCCACGTGACGATTCAATTGCTACTCATTAGGATGCAACTTCTGTCTGCAGTTATTTTTGGACATCAGCCCCATTTAGAATGCTTCACCTTGAATAATACGCTACACCTTTCAAATCCATGAACTTTTTATACTCAGTCTTATTCAGCTGTACGTGTTCATGAAATGCCTTTGTGTCTGAAAACAACCAAATTCGAAATTAATCCACACCGACACGTTTTCTTTTTTCCAATGGTAAATTCCCTCATTGAACTTTTGCTCGTGCGTCTTTTAAAACACTACGAAATCAGAAATCTACGTTTTATTTCTGCAAAGTCATTCAGGATTTCAGTAACTTTATTGAGTGGAAGAAACTGTCATCCAATCTTTTCTTTATAATTCACTAATAGTTTTGAAGCTCTAACTAAAGTTGCCTATTCATTCGAAAGAAGGAATTTCCCCGATTTAGTCACTTCAAAAATCACATTATGTGAAAATCTCTTTTGTTTACTTTTAAACTTGAGTGTTTCTGGTCCAGCATTTCCACATCTCGTGAATAAACTCCTTCATTCTGTCTATCATGCCGATGAAACCATTTCTATTCTTTCTGATGTCTTTATGTCTCGGGAAACCCCATCTCTGGGCTTCCTAATATCTTGATATTCAGTAAGCAGCGTCTGTGCCTTTTCTAACCTCTTCACATGTCTTTGATGGAGAATGAGGATAGGGATTACAAACAATGCTACCACTGAGGGTGACCTAAAGATTTCACAGTTACGTGATGAACTCTTTGCTTTTTAAATATAATTTCTCCAAATCTCCATGACTTGAGTGAGTCTCAGCTATTTCTCATGGTTACTGAAGTTCAAATACATCACAGTCGGGCTCTAGTCCTTCCAGCAGTGATTCTGGACAGTAAACATCATTACGAAATTCCACCGTGGATCTGAAATCAACACTTTCCACATAGTAATTGTCGTAGCTATTGTATCGTATGTCCGTGTTCTTGCCCACTTTGCTCATCACTTCATGTGTCCCTGTATCGAGTTCTACTGAATTATTAATTTGTGAATGGAGACATTCCCTTCACCTCTTAATTGAAACTCCATGGAGCATGGAATAATTGTACTTATATGCTTCCAGAGGACAGTCCTGCAATTACTGCGATGAATCAGTGAACTTTCTCCACGTATCCTCGAAGGCAAGGATTTCCTTCGAAAATTTAGGAGATTATTACAGCACTGAAGCCCATGTATGCGTTCATCCAAACTAAAGCAGTTGCAGCATGAGTTTCAGACTAGGTTTTTGCAATCTGCTTGCATTACTTGTCCTAAAAGTTGCATTCCAAATTGTGGTATGTTTGTGAATGATAACATTTTCGGAATCTTGAGCAATGACATTTAAATTTTGCCAGAGCACTATCATTCACTGTTTTCTCTTTCCCTTATGGTTCCTCATTTAGTATCCTGTATTTTCTCAGTTTATCTTACTATTTCAACAATTCAAACAATCTCACTCCTGATTACCAATCTTTTGTTAATTTATATGCCGTGCAGCTGTAGGGCACGGTGACCAAGTGGAAAGGCATTGGTCACGTGAACCAAGTAGCAGTCGCGGGCTGGTGCAATCTGGCCATTCGATCGCAGTCATATTCAAAACATTTAACATAATCTTGAGCCAAATCATATTCGTAGAAAATAAGAAAAAATAAAGCAAAAGAACTGCCGATGTTGAAAATCAAATAAAAACAGAGGTTGCCGGAAAAGTTCAGAAAGTATGGCAGCATCTGTGAATGAATGGACCCAGTGGATCTAAAACGTTAACTGTGATTCATCTGCACAAATGCTGCCAGCTCTGCTGAGGTTTTACAGCAATTTCTGTTTATGTTTGAGATTGGCAGATGTTACAGTACATTATGATGACGGTGCTTTCTGGAGACAAACAGACAGCACGGACCTGGTCCTGTGAAATGAAACCGCAATGATGAATGAATCGAGAGTGTGGTGCTGGAAAAGCACAGCATGTCAGGCAGCTTCCGAGGAGCAGGACGTTTCAGATGTAAGCCCTTCATCAGGAATGAGGCTTGTGAGTCGGTGTGAGGCACACTGTTGAAGCCAGGCGCCAACTCGCAGACAACCCTTACTACTGCCCCAGATCACAGCCTTACCTCCCATCATCTCCCAATCACAATCTCACCACCTCTGGTGAATCTCCCATCCACAGTCTCCAACCTCATTTTACATGAACCCTGCACTCCCCATTTCCACCTCGTTCCTTAGTTCTGTTGTCTCAGACTGCACCTGTCCGACCCGACTCATCTCTTCCCATCTCAACACCTTCATGTCTCCCCATTCCAGGAAATCCCCACCTACGTTCGTGACACCACCTATGCACTTCACCTCCTCCAAGACGTTTGGTTCCCTGGCCCACAACGCGTCATCTTCATCTTGGATATCCATTCCCTGTACACATCCATCTGCCATGACGAAAGTCTCCACGCCCTCTGTTTCTTTGTCTCACCCCACCGACACCCTGCTCCACCTGGCTGAAGTGGTCATCACCCTCAACAACTTCTCCTTCCAATCCTCTCACTTCCTCCAAACCAAAGGGGTCGTCATGTGCACCCGCATGTGACCTAGCTATGCCTGCCTCTTTGTCAGATATGTGGAATTGCCCGGCTTTCGCAGTTACACTGGCACCTCTCTCCACCTGTTCCTCCAATGCTATTTTGATGAATGCATTGGCGCCACTGCGTGATCCCACGAGGAGATTGAACAGTTCACCAACGTTACCAGCACTTTTCAGCCCAACCTCAAATTCACCTGGATCATCTTGGCAAATTCCCTCCCCTTCCCGGGCCTGTCCATCAACATCTCAAGGGAATGACTAATTACAAATATATACAGCAAGCCCACCGACTCCCACAGCTACCAATACTACGCCTCCTCCCACCCCACTTCGTGTAAAAACGCCATCCCTTA
>NC_057717.1:53571091-53583608 GCF_004010195.1 Chiloscyllium plagiosum
GTTGCACCCAGTGTGGTCTCCTCTACGTCAGGGAGACAGGACGCCTTTTGAAGATCATTTCAGAGAACATCTCTGGGACATCCGCACCCACCAATGTCACCATCCCGTGACTGAACACTTCAACTGCCCCTCCCACTCCATCAAAGAAGTACAGGTCCTGGGCCTCCTTCACCGCCAAACCATAACCACCAAATACCTGGAAGAGGAACGCCGTACATTCCACCTTGGGACTCTGTCACCTCACGGGATAAGTGTAGATTTGAACAGTGTCTCATTTCTCTTCCCCCACGTCCCAAGCTTCAAACTTGGCACAGCCACCTGCTCCTTCTAACCTATTATCTTCTCCCTCACCTTCATCCAACCATTGCTTTCCCAGCTCCCTCCGCCCAACCCCACACCCCTAACATTTATCTCTCAGTCCCCGAATCACATGCTTTATTCCTGGCGAAGGGCTTATGCCTGAAACGTGGGCTCTCTTGCTCTTCGGAAGCTGACTGACCTGCTGTGCTTTTCCAGTACCACACTCCCGACTCTGATCTCCAGCATCTGCAGTCCTAACTTTCTCCTAGGAATATTCAATGACGTCGGAGTGAGGATGCTTCTGGAGTGCAGTGATCACTGTGTTACTGAGGTTTGCGTTTATTTTGGGTGAGGGCAGGCTGGATCTGAGACGACCGCTTAACACCTAAACAACGGGAATGGTCTCAGATAGCGAAGTTAGGGCGGGCTGAAGTGAAGTGGAAAATTCTGTCAGAAGGTGGGTCAGTACGACTGCATCATATCGCCCCGACTGTAAAAGACACGCAGAAGGAGCAAATCAACTTCAGTCCAGGCACAATGACAGGTAAAGTGGAAAGGAGAAAATACAACACGCTGCCATGGAGTGGAATTATTTGTGAGAAAGGGTTCAATATTTAAGCTATTTTACATACATTGGAAACAAGGAATTTCCAGCAGTGTAATGGCGATATTTGCCTGCGACATCACAATTCCAAGAGACACTGACATATTACCTTTTGTAGCAACGTGGCAAAGGAAAACCATGATAGCCCATCAATCAGAATTCAATACTTCAAAGCTCTCCTCTGCACCATACAAACTATTTGCTGCTCCTGTATTCAGATCCCATTCGCTTCGCAGTGTATCTTTTTTCTGCTTCCTGCCTCACGTAAACACTTGAAACCTGATCAAATCACCAGCATTTCCACTTTAACCCATCTTTTGTAACTCCTGAGCTGACACAGGTACGAGAGACCGATTGGCCTTCTCGAGTGCTCTCACTCTAGTATGATCTGAATGATAAAGTGCACTGTTTCAGATCCGCAGTACACACTGCAGAATTTCCCCACGCGGGACGGTGCTGTTTATCAAATCCCCACAGACTGATCTGCCTCCATTGGTAGAGCTGTCTCCATTGTTAGAGTATCATACATTAACAGTGAATATCTTTTGATGTCATCCTCGAAGGTACATGATCCAAAATGCTGAAGACTACGGGAAATTGCTGTGGTCAGCGCTAACACAGAGGCCCAGCGGGAGCCTGGTGGGCCCATAAACCAGAAATTAATGGATAAAAAAATTCTTCTTTTTAGAAGAATCCGATTCAGACCATTATCTTAACACCACCTGGGGAGAAAATGGATGTGGGAGAGCGGACAGTCTCAACTGTTTCCAGCATTTACAATCTTGGTCCATGTGACAACAAAAGCAGAAATCTGGAACTGTTTATCTTTCTTCTGAAAAACAGGTGAGTAAAATTTGAAGAGCACAGATGTTTCTTCTTGGTGTTCATTAAATGATCAAGAACAGAGTATGGTTCATTGAGTATGGTCTGACTTCTGGGTTATGGACTGTGATATTCTGCTCACATGATCTGACCACATACAAAGAAATGACTCAGTGACAAGATCTGCTGAATCGGATTCCCTGAAGAACAGAAGCCGATGGAATGAAAAGAGCCATAAGAGCGGGAATGTATCAAATTAGTTTCCAGACTCAAGGAGAATGCATAGTGCTGTTTCCAGGAGTCAATATCTGTACAAGTTGACCGAATCAGTGTTGGGTGTCATTGTATTGCATCTTTTGTAGTGCAATAGTGCAAAAGCATGGAACATTTGAATAGAGGGGACAACTTCAAAATCCTCAACGAGGCAATACACACAAATGAGGTAAACAACCACACAAATTAGATTTACGTCATGGGTTAGATTTTCGCTCAAAATCGCTTTCTGTCTAATTCCTAAGACTGAGATTCAAACAGTGAATAATCTATGTCATTAAATAAAACTGCCCTGATCTCACAACTTCAGCATTTCATACGCCCCCTTGTGTATGTCTGGCAATAGTAATTGATCTTTCACTGTATTACTTCAGCACACGTAGAGAAGAAATAACTATAAGAACAATAGTCATATATGTGACTGGGATTTTATCCGATTCTGTTGCAGCCAATCGATTCAGCTGCAATTGAAATTGCTTCCACCTTTCCTGTGTCCGGAATAAGATTGCATAGCTTTGAGGTGAGTTTTCATGCATTGAATTGGACTCGGCATCCTATCTCAGATTGAAATTTACTGGGATATAAAGACATGATGAATGACACGAGCAGCGTTTATTGGAATATTAAGACTTTAGGAATGACATGGCCAATGGTTCACTTGAAAACATGTCGTTAGAAGCGGTGGAAATGAGGTTTACTGGGTGATAAAGCCACTAGAAAAGGATAGACGGGGGTTAATGGGATGTGGCATAGATAAAGAATAATGCAGGAGAAATCAGGAAAAACTTCGTTGTGTCCGAAGAGAGGTTATCCAGCTGATGTGAAGTTGTGAAGAGTAAATTCGAGGGAAATTCCCTCATTTAGGTGAGTGGAAACTAGAGGTTAGAGCTTCAAACCCATCGGGGCAGGATCAAGATGTTTGGAGTAGGCATTCTTTATTCTGAGAGTTATTGAATTCGGAAATGAATTTTCATAAAGAAAAGCATTTTAGCAGCTGATTCCAGAATATTTGAAAATCACGTGCAGGCACAAAAGGAGTGAATTCAACAGCGACAGGGATTCTGGCCTGGATGGATGGGGGTGCAAAAGGGAAATACTCTCGACTTGGTTAACATTCAGTGGAAAGAAATTGCAAAGCACATGCAACAGAAAATATTAAATATAAGAAGAGCTGGTGGAGTTGCGAGGTGCAGCAGCTCATTCTACATGAAATATTATATAATGTAAATGGACTGAGCTGTTTCGTTTAGCTCTGCATTGAATGGGAGTCTGCTAGCTAACTAACTGGTTTATGAGAAAAGTTTATGAGACCAGCAGCATGGGATTAATTGCCTCACTGTCTCATATTTCCACAAGGATCATCTCCACCACTTAGCAGATCTGTAACTCTGTGGTGCCTCTAGTGAGCAAGATTTGGCCTGTCGATGTAAAACATCATTATTATTGCCAGCTGTTGTCTTGAACATTTGTTCACAATCAACCGAAAAGGGAGTGAGTCCATTTAATACTCTTTGATCTCTTGAGAAATCCTGCATCAAGACACAACCTGATTCGAGTTTGACCCCCTGTTCCTCAGAACAGCAAAATTACTTGTCCAGATGCTTTACCAGGTTTACTGACAACATTCAAATTCGACAAAGAGATAAATCAAATAATTTCGATTGGTTTAATGAGCTGTGCAGCTCTCAGGAATGGAATGGTATGAAACGAGTTAAACAGACATTCCCAGGATGTAATCCAGTGCTGGGTCAGGGATTTGAGGAAGATCATCAAGCAGAAACTTTCCCTCTATTTCTTTATCCACAGCTGGATATTCAACTGGTGGAATTTTCAGATTTCTGTTTAATAATTGGCATGTTTCCAAAAGATAAAACATTTCCCCACGTCGGAAACTGGAGTTTTCAAATAAATGCGACTTTAATCAACATTGTTTCCAACTGCGTTTCTGTCTAATACTTCAATAATCCCTGATCAATGTCAGCAACAGCATCTTTAGATAAGCATTGAACTTACAGCCTAGGCATTTTATGCACCTTTAAGTACTAGGTGCTGACCAATTGCGCGACTGGAGCCTCAGCCTGCAAACCTGTCAATGACCAACACATTCCTTGGGAACTTTTACTCCACTGCTTAACTTCTGTTGTGATGATTAGATTCCCTAGAGCATGGAAACAGGCCCTTCGGACCAACAGGTCCACACGAACCCTACGAAGAGTAACCCAACCAGAACCATTTCCCCTCTGACAAATGCACTATGGGCAATTTAGAATGGCCAACGCACCTAACCTGCACAAATTTTGGACTGTGGGAGGAAAATGGAGCATCCGGAGGAAACCCACGCAGTCACGGTGAGAATGTGCAAACTCGACACAGACAGTCCTCCGAGGGTGGAATAGAACTTGGGACTCTGTTGAGGCGGCAGTACTAACCACTGAAACATAACACTGTGGGATTTTTTGGTGGTTATGTGCTGGCCAATAATACCTCAGTCACTCACCCTGCCTCATTTCCCTGAGCCGTCTGGCTCTGTAATTAAAGCGAATGCAGACAAGATGAAACTGACATGAACCTGTGATTATTGAGGCATCAGGTTCACGAAAAAGATACAAAAGGGAGACAAAAATGTGAAAAATAGACGACATTGAGAAATGGGTTTCCATTGTTTCCTGTGTTGTTTACAGACAATGTTAGATTGCCACTGACGCAGGGCTTTTCCTTCAATCAGCTTCAATCGGCACAGAATTCGAATCAATGAAACCTCACCAACTTCCTTCTGAAAGTTCATACAGGTAACATGAAACTTATTGAATTCATGAATAATGTTCAGCATTCCTACATTCAAGAAAACGATGCACAGTTTCCATGAATATTGACGATGTAAGAATGGTATGCAAGAATAAATTCAATTACAGTTGAAATTGGAAAGTAGGAAGAATGCACAGAACGACTCAGCATGTCAGAAATTCATTTGATCAGAACTGCAGTCCAGAAGATTGGAAATCTGTCCCTGAATCCCAATATCCACACGTTTGCTTGTTCCATGTACCCAGTTGGAAACCTGTGTGAAGATCGCTTGCAGTCTGACAGAGCGCCTGAGAGAATCCTTCACTATCTGATCTAAAGTTGGAATTGGAGCTGTCTATTCTGGCTGTGAGAGCGGTGGTGTAAAGGGGGGGACTTTGATATTCCGTAGTGTCGATTCACATTGCCCTCATCAAATTATTGTTGAAAGCCTTCTGTCAGAAACAGCACAGAAAGAGTGGAACAGGAGGAGGCGATTCCAAACACCTGTCCTTCCCGCCGTTTGATACCGTCATGGCTGACCAAACAGTCAATGTCTTTCCCCAGCTCATTCACAACAACCTGTCATACAACGGGATAAATACATTTTAGCAATCAAAAACTTCTGTGCAACTTTGGGAGGGAAATGTATTTACAGACAGTGGATGCCTGAACGAAATTTGCAGGTTTTGCAGGTGAGCATCTGATTCTGGTCTGATCATGTTTCAAACGATATGATTCCGTAAAAACTTACAACCAAAAAGGTAAGGAATTGCGTCTGGTCAGTAGCAGGGACGAGAACTCCAGACGACAGGAAGTGGCGATGAATCAGCACAACAATCAATGATTCAGCTGAATATTAAAGTAAACACCAATTCTGGCGCGGTTCAAACCCACAAACATTGAATAGCAACGTTCCTAAAGTTGCCGAAATCTAACACGCTTTTCATTGCGCCACAGAGCTGCAGTCGCCACAATTTTACTGCAACCAAAGTTGCAGTTGTCGTGGAGAAAATGTCGACAATCACCAGGAGATGCGGGGAGTGTTTCAAGGAGTAGATCTTTTATTTGCAACCAATACCCATGACATTCAGAAAGCAAATTCTTGAATGCGCCGAACGTCAGAGTCCCTGGCATAGAGTCATAGAGTCATTGAGATGTACAGCATGGAAACAGACCCTTCTGTAAACCCAATCTAGTCCCACCTGCCAGCACCCGGCCCATATCCCTACATACCCTTCCTATTCATATACGCTTCAAATGCCTCTTAAATGATGCAATTGTATCAGCCTCCACCACTTCCTCTAGCAGCTCATTCCATACATGTACCACCCTCTGCGTGAAAAAAGTTGCTCCTTAAGTCTCTTTTATATATTTCCCCTCTCACCCTAAACTTACGCCTTCTAGTTCCGAACTCCCCGACCCCATGGAAAAGACTTTGTTTATTAATCCTAACCATGCTCCTCATAATTTTGTAAACCTCTATTAAGTCACCCCTCAGCCTCCACCACTCCAGGGAAAACAGCCCCAGCCTGTTCAGCCTTTCCGTGTAGTTCAAATCCTCCAACCCTGGAACTTCCTTTTAAATCTTTTCTGAACCCTTTCAAGTTTCGCACCATCTTTCCGATAGGAAGGAGACCAGAATTGAACGCAATATTCCAGCAGTGGCCTAACCAATGTCCTCTACAGCCGCAACATGACCACCCAACTCCTGTACTCAAGAATCTGACCAATAAAGGAAAGCAGACCAAACGCCTTCTTCACTCTCCTACCTACCTGCGACTCCACTTTCAAGGAGCTATGAACCTGCAATCCAAGGTCTCTTTTTTCAGCAACACTCCCCAGGACCTTTCCATAAAGTGTATAAGTCCTGCTAAGATTTGTTTTGTCAAAATGCAGCACCTTTCATTTATCTGAATTAAACTCCATCACTTCCTACCTTTTCTTTAATTTTGTTTTGTTAGCTTATCAAAATGCCCAACCGTGTTAGTCAGAATTACCTCACTCCAGCTGCACAATAAACCAATAGTGTTAGTTCCCATTGTCGTTCTACTTCTGCCACTATGGTTTTCCTAATTCTACTTAATATTATTCTACTGTCACCATTAGGTATTCTACTGCCGGCTGTGCTACAATGGTCTTCCGTCCCAGACTAACCTGTCATGATTAGACATATTGCTACCCCATCTATCACAATGCTTTCCTGTCCCAAGTTGACTCTACTAACCACTGATCAGATATTTAATGTCATATCCTGATACAAGCGTCTCAAACAGGCTGACCCTACTATCAATTTATTATTTAAAGTCATGTCCTAAGTATTTATTGTCATGACTTGTCCCAACATGCCACGATGATAGTTAGTGGGCGAGTCTGCCTTTACTAATCGTTATTAGCTCGGCCTGCCATAGTAACCCTTAACCACAATCTGACTCTGCTAACTGGTGTAGGAGCATTCCACAATTCTTATCCCATCTTGCCGCACCTGCCCCATCCTGCCCCAGTAACCCTTTGACGAGTGTAGCATTCCACGGATCTTTGTAACAGATCACCAGTAGTTTCCATGCCTTTACCCTTCCCATGCTTTCATTGTTTGTATTTTCTGCACATGGTTCGAATTTTTCATCAGACATCTGTTTATCTTCACTCACTTTCCAGTAGCTGGTCCTTATCCATGTGTGCTCTAGCTTCACAAGTATTCGGCTAAATGCTCCCGAAATATTTTGATGACTCAAAGCTTTACCACACGTTCAAACAGTGAATTCCAAACAAACAACACTGTCACTGTGAAAACGTTCTTCCTATATCTCCTCTGAACGATCTCTCCCTTGCGTTTAACGGAGATCCCTGGTTGTTAACTCTTCCCATAAGAAGTTCATTTCTAAGACACATACCAATCCCCTTAATGTGCACCTTAATCACTTCCTCACTCAGCCTTCTCCGCTCCCAGATAAAGAGACTGAGCTGAGATCGTCTATCTTCGCCATGGCGATACTATCGTGCTGGAAAAGTACAACAGGTCAGGCAGCATTCGAGGAGAGGGAAAATCGACGTTTCTAGCATAAGTCTTTCTTCAGGAATGAGTCTTGTGGTTGGGGACTGAGAGACAAATGGGATGGCGTTGGGGTTGGGTGCAAGGTAGCTGGGAAAGCGAATGGTGGCTGAAGGCGTGGAGAATGTGGTCAGTCAGAGGGGGAGAGATGAATGGGTTCGGAGGTTGGTGCTGATTTGGATGCTTCAGACTGTGATATTGTGGGGAGAGGGGAAATAAGGAAGCCGTTGAAATCCACATTTATCCTGCGTGGTTGCAGGGTCCCAAGGCAGAATATGACGCGTTCATCTTCCAGGCATCAGGTTGCAAAGGTTTGGTGGTGGCTTATGCCAGAAAGATCGATTGACCTGCTCTGCAATTCACATGGCAGGAGAGGTGTGAAAACCAAAGACTAAAAAAAGGACAAAAACGTACAGATTCAGAGTTAATGGAATTAGACACAGTGCAGACAGAAACCATTTGGCCAGTTGAATCTGCACTGTGCCGTGTATGAGTCTGCCTTTCACACTCTCCCACTCTATCTTTCTAAACCTGCATTTGTGATCCACCTGCAAAAATAGAAATTACTGCAAAAGATCAGCGAATCAGGCAGCATCAGTGGAGAGAAATCAGAGTTATCATTGCAAATTAAAAACAGTTCCGAGGAAGGGTCTGTTGACCCGAAATGGTGATTCTGTTTTCCTCCAGCCGCAATTCTGACTTTTGTCTCTGATTTACAGCACTTGCAGTCCATTGAGATTTTGAGTGCCATTTACCATAATTGCACACCTTTGCACTGTGGGATGGAATCGGAGCAGCTAGAGGAAACTCACAAGGGAGAGAGAGAGAGAGCATGAGTGTGCAAATTCCACACAGACAGTCACACAAGTCTGGAATAGAATGCGGGTTTCTGGCGCTGAAAGGCGCGTTTCTATCCACTGAGCCTTCCCAATATGCAAGCGCCCATCATGGAAGCGAATTGAATCCGATCTCACACAATGACAGGCGGTGGTACTAGCCAGGAATTGTATGCAAAAAGAAACCTATTTGTTAATACTGGAAATTAACATTCACGTAACTATCCGAACTCATTTTGAAATCACTTGGCCTACAGCTTTGTAAGTCTTGGCATCACAAATACACATCTGAATGCTTCTGAAAGCTATGAGGATTACTGCCTTTCCAACCTTTGCAAGCACTGATACCAAATTTAAAACAACCGCTGTTCCAAAACATTTATCTACACATTCACTCAAATCTTTCCTCTTCTATTCTTAAATCTATGCCACCGTGATCGATTTCGCCATCAAAGAGAAACGTTTATTTCAGTCGATGCCATCCATTTTCCTTATTATTTTGTACATCTCAATCATGTTTCCTCTCAATTTCTTCTGCTCTAAGAAAAACGCCTCCAGTTTATCCAATTTCTCTTCATGACTGAAACTCTTCTACACGGACAATATCCTGGTAAATCTCTCCTGCATCATTTCCAGTGCTATCGTGTTCGTGCTATTATGCGAATTGTAGAATTGCACGCAATAGAGCAAAATAAGCAAGTTAAATAAATGATGTAGTAGTCCACAGAAAGAGGTATTTTCGAAAAAAAAAAATATTTTCCTCAGTGCTGCTACCCTGTGTCATTTACCTGAGCCTGATATCCCAATAATCTCTGTTTCATGTTGTAAAATCTGCTACATGAGAATTGATCTCACAATCACGGTATCGAAATGGATTGACTGGTTTGATAGTGAGTATGTGGTTCTTCTATGACGGCACAGAGGCGCATGAAATGCCAAAACTGGGAGTGTTCCTGGTCAGAGACGGGGAGGAACGGGCATATTTGTCTCTGTTTATTAGATTATTAAGATACAATACCAGCATTAACCCGCACTGCAGATTGGCTCAGCGGAAACGTGCTGGAGCCTTAAGCGGGAGGTCGATTAATTGAAAGCATTCTCTGAGATTTTCCTTAAGAATGCGCTGTTTTGTTACTTTGACAGTAAGAGCTGTTATTGATCACATCGTCTCCACATCAGCTCTTGCTCCCAGTAAACACTCCAATAAAAAAGATACATGGATGACGGGGAAAATTGGGAGTCAGCTCAGCGTGGTCTCAAATTCAGCTGATTATCCAAACTAAATAGACACAAGGATACCCACGCCTCCGTGAAGTCAGGTCCATGGGGGCGGGATCTGTAGGAAGGGATTCAATTACCCGCTGAAATGTAAAGTCACTTCTTCAGTCACAAGGTGGGCAGGTCATTCACCACTCCCATATGTGAGAAGGAATCAGCCAGGAGACCAACCTGCAGAGTCACCATCAGGTTTACAAATGATAGCAAGGTTCCGATTCTGCTGTTATTGTAGGTGTTCATCCCATCCAGCAATGAACCATGCTTGGATGCCTGTTTCCACTGGAGTGTCACTATTTCCTGATGTAGATCAATAATTCAAACTTAGTTGTAGGAGTCACGTTTAGAAGTTTACAGACGATGCAACAATTGGTCGTGTAGGTGACTGTGATGAATAATATCAGGGACCGCAGGGATGTATCAATCAGGTGGAAAGGAACACCGGCGAATGGAATTGAATCCAAACCAATAAGTGGTAGTGAATTTTGGGAGTTGACACAATAACAGTGAGGATTCGGAGTGGTGTAGAGGAGCAAATAGATCTTGGAGTAGATATTCAGAGATCTCTGAAGATTGTTGGACAGGGAGATCAGTTGTTCGAGAGGCTCTTTGTATATGTTATATTGTTGACCACAGTCTGAGAATGATATTCGATCTTTAGCAAATGCCAATTTCGGCAACAACTGAAGGAATGAGCACAAGTCTGGTCCATGCAATAATCAACATTTTTAAAAATTGTAAAATAAAAGGTGGAGGGCTCGAGTATAACTCTTTTCCCATCAAGACCACTTCACCACTCAATGAATTTACCAATGATTCCTCTCCAAGTCATACTGCATGTGCATTGGAGGGTAATTTGTAAATGGTGACGTTTCAGTGCATCTTCAACCTTGTCCTTATAGTCGGTACAGTCTTTGAGCTTTGAAGGTTCTGTCAACAAAACCTGGATGACTTTCTGCAGTGAATCTTCTAGGTGGCGCACTCTGCGGCAATTGTGCCTCAGCAGTTAAGGGAATAAATATTCAGGCGTTGAACAATGTACAGTTAAGTGACTGCATTGTGGTGGAGGGTGTCCAGTTCCTTCAGTGGTATTTCAGCGGCACCCACCTAGGCAAATGGAGAGAGTTCTGTTCAACATCTAGTTTGTGCGTTGCGGACGATGGAGGCCTCACGGAGACAAGGGTTGAGTTAATAATCAAACAAAGTCGACCAACGGATATGTTTTTTGCCGTCAACTTCTTTTATGGGTGATCAAGTGCCAATTCTCCTAAATGCTAGCTGTCAGGACGATTACACGGAGGAATTCAGTTACAATGAAGCCATTGAATGTCAATCGCATATGATTAGATTCTCATTTATCAGAGTTATCATTGTTATATTTGGTCCTTCTGTGGATCAATCCGATTCCATTCACTTTCTGATTTCAAGTTCCAATTCCCGTCTGCACCTGATATTTCAACCCATTTCTTCACATAAATGTCTCCACCTGCTTTCATTATATGTCAGTTCGCTGCAGGGGACAGCAGAGATTTACGACGATGTTGCCAACTCTGTATTAATTGGAGCTTCGTGAAATGACTGGTTCGGCTGGGATTATTTTCCTCGAATCAAAGGAGGTGGAGGGGAACTCTATAATCACATAATACCAATCATAAACGTTCACTATTCGTGGGATCCTGACAGGGTAGATAAGGGCAGGTGGTTTGCCCTGTGCTGTGAGGAGAGCACCAGAGGACATAATCTCAGAATTAGATATTGCCCATTTAATTCTGAAATGTGGAGTAATTCCTTTGCTCAGGGGCCAAAAAATCTGTGCCATCTGTGTTGTTGGGTATTTTCAAACTGTGCCAGATAGTTAGTCAGAAACATCATGAAAATTTTTCGAGGTAAGTGAGCAGAAAGGAGTTAAAGATTATCAGATCAAACATGAGTTTGTTGAATGGTTCGGCAGACTCCAAGTGCTGAATGGCAAACTCCCACTTGTTTAACATTTGGTCTCACTCGTTATTTTATTCATAAGTTTAGAATTGTGAGGGGATCGGATAAAGTGATAGAAAAGATTTATTTAACAGATCAGAGAGATCAGGAACAATGTTCATAAACTCAGGAAGAGGAAATGTGCTGTGACCTGGGGGTAACAAATGGCATTGGGCACAGCATACGTGGCTGTGTACAGAAGCTGTGAATGCTGAAGAAAGTTGGTAGACCTTACACAATTGGCAAGTCAGTTATCACGCTAGATGATGGATCGTTGCATGATTCATACACAGCAGAAATTTGTGGAAGAATGAAAGGTTCGTTTCATTGGAGAAGTTTTCTGCGGTTCCAATTACGAATGACGGTTTGTATTACTGATCAGATTATTGTGTGAAGTGTTAGGTTAAAATACTCATGTGCACCCCCACTGGATAAATTTATGCTCCCGATCTCTTGTTATTTGTTTCTCTTCCTTTTGATGCAAAATCATAGAAATAAAAGATGGAATGTGGGGCGGAAATAAAAATGCGTTCCTTCTCATTACACCAATTTAATGTACAATTGAATAGAATGACTGCTCTCACTCTTCATTGCGAC